>NC_091163.1:9472709-9502709 GCF_040958095.1 Procambarus clarkii
TATTTATTATTTTTTATTTTTAGAGAGTTTTAGAGAGTTATTTAGAGAGTTATTTAGAGAGTTATTTCCCTTACGTTTCCTTTCTTGCTGTACGTGATTCTATACATCCAGTATAGATATATATATATATATATATATATATATATATATATATATATATATATATATATATATATATATATATATATATATATATAATTGCACAAAATTGAAAGTGATTTTATACGCTGTTTTGACCCCTCATACACCAAGTATGGCTGGTGTATGATGGGATCATACCTTAGTATAGGATAGGCAGTGTAGCCAAGCCAAATCCACAAGGGCCGTGACGAGGATTCGAACCTGCGTCCGAGACCATGCCAGACGCGGCCTTAATCGAGCTACCACATTAATCGACTGTGTAGGCTAGCCAAGTGTCTTAAAGATACGATTATATGTAACACGCTGATTACTGCGATCTGAAGCTGTCCAGAAGATCAGTAAACATGCTAATTGTGATCCCAAACCCCCAAACCCCTTGCCTGAACCCCTCCCCCCCTTATCACAACTCTTTACCCCAACCTCATACCACAGCCCCTTCCTCATCAGCATACGCCATTTGGTCACCACTTGGTCCGGGAGACATCTCCCGTCGCGCAGGGTGCAGTTGCGCCTCCACAGATCTCCAGTATCATCTTTTGATACTGGTAATGGCTCAAAAGGGCCACCACTTACGGGCTATTCATGCCCGTGCCGCCTCTTGGGTGGCTTAATCTTCATCAATCATCAGCATAACTCACGTTACCTGTGCCTCACTGCGCCTCACAACACCGCCAGGTGAGACAATACCTCACTCTGCAAAATAACGTTTTCCCTCTCCATCAAGAACCTATAATACTCTGTTCTAAAATTAATCATGCTTTCCCCCGTCCCGCCAAAAAAACCCTAGTTTTTGCATGTATTTGGAGGAGGATGACTTAATGCTGGAGGCTGCATTAATTGGAGCCGGTCTCACATACGTTATATTCCTAATATGTAGAACCATCTTGATCTACCAGGCTGTTGACTTATACTAGAGACATTGTGGCCTGAGTAATGACTATTGTGTAACTCTACTCGTTACCACTCTTCACTCTAATAGTTCGGCTCTAATTGTGATAATTTGTTTCCTTCCTTAGACGTACTTCCTCAGCCTCTTCAGCACTCCTCTAAGTGCTCCAGCCTGATTCTCAAGGATAATAGTAGGGCTGGCATCTGTGGAACTGTATCAAATACTTCCTGGCAGTCGAGTAATATGCAGTCTACCCATCCTGCTCTGTCTTCTTCTTCTTCTTCGATCTCTGTTATCTAATTATAGAACTCTAATAAGTGTTTTTCGATGGTTATACACGCGTTGGTGTTGAAGGAGTAGTTTTGCTATTGTTAGACCATCTCAGATCAATGCTCAGCATCTTGAGATGCTCAGCATATCAACAGCAGATCAATCTCAGATGTAACATGGTGGTAGAGGCTTCAGACTGATATTGGCTTATCATTCAGCGGTTCCTAACGTCCACACAGCCTAAAATGTTCTCCTGTTTTTGGTCCAGTGTTTTGTTCAGTACTGTAGCGATGGGACTCCATGTTGCGTCTGTTCATTCCTTTAGTTACCAAGGCGATATCTTTGTCTGGTTGAATTGCTGTTGTCACATCCAGGTGCTGTGGTTGTTCCCTTAGTACTTCTGGTGTCACAACTATTGTGTGTGTGTGTGGGTTTGCTGTTTGTTTTAACTATTTGTGCCTGCAGAATCGAGCTATTAGCTCTTGGACCCCGCCTTTCTTATTATCGTTTGTCTAGTGTACTGCCTCCCTACCTTCCTTTTCTCCATCATATCTTCTACATGCATTATCTCTCTCTCTCTCTCTCTTTCTCTGTCTCTCTCTCTCTCTGTCTGTCTCTCTCTCTCTCTCTCTCTCTCTCTCTCTCTCTCTCTCTCTCTCTCTCTCTCTCTCTCTCTCTCTCTCTCTCTCTCTCTCTCTCTCTCTCTCTCTCTTTCTCTGTCTCTCTCTCTCTACACACACACACACCACATCCCCCAGGAAGCAGCTCCGTAGCAGCTGTCTATCTCCCAGGTACCTATTTACTGCTCGGTGAACAGGTTCATTACACACAGCTCAAGCCCCTGTAACAAAGTAACCTTTAAAGTCGAGGTATTCTGGGAAGGACCCCACAAGGCTGCCGTCTAATGAGGGGAAGGAGGAAGGCAGCTGTACCTCCTCCTATCAAAGACGATACTCCTTACCAAACAGAAAACTCGATCAAATAATTCCTGGCAAAAGGAGATAATTAATTTGTTGATTATTGCAATGTTATTCTTGGCATAATGACTTCATCGATGATTAGAAGAACTATCAAAGTGCCAGTCTCTCTCTTGTTGGGAACGAGAGCCAATGGCGCTGCAACCCAGGAAATAAATGATGATATTGATAACTTTATCATAAACAAATACCAGACTGAAATTAAATTAATTGACTGAAACTGAATTAAACTCTAAATTAACAGACTGAAACTGAATTAAACTCTAAATTAACAGACTGAAACTGAATTAAACTCTAAATTAACAGACTGAAACTGAATTAAGCTCTAAATTAACAGACTGAAACTGAATTAAACCCTAAATTAACAGACTGAAACTGAATTAAACCCTAAATTAACAGACTGAAACTGAATTAAACTCTAAATTAACAGACTGAAACTGAATTAAACTCTAAATTAACAGACTGAAACTGAATTAAACTCTAAATTAACAGACTGAAACTCTAAATTAAACAACAATTGAAAACTCTAAGCGCAGTCCTCGACGAACGGCCCATTTTAGTATTTACAGAAAAACAGCAAAAAAACAACAATGACTTTATTTGTCACAAAGTCACTTTATTTGTCGCATATATTTTGGTTACAAATAACCAAACCCGCACGTAAGATGATGACCATCTCTCTGCTGGGTCACTATAACTCTTAGACAGACATATAGGGGTCGTTATAGTGACCTACAAGTTATAGGTGATGAATGTAAGGAGTGGAAGACATAGATCATGTCTATGGACCTGTGTTTCCCACACTCATAGATCTCCCCAAGTCTATAAGTCAACAGGTCATGTATGTAGTATAAGTGATAGGACATGTCTTTAAGTGGTGGAGGTCAAAGGTCACGTTTATAAGTGGTGGAGGTCGAAGGTCACGTTTATAAGTGGTGGAGGTCAAAGGTCACGTTTATAAGTGGTGGAGGTCGAAGGTCACGTTTATAAGTGGATGTCACTGGTCTCATTTGTAAGGAGTTGAGGACAAAGATTAATTCTGTAAGAGGTAGAGATGGAAAGGTTTCATTTGCAGGAATTGCTGATAATTCTAGCAATTAGAATTACATATACTTATATAGAATTGTATAGAATTGAATAAAAAGGAAGGAAATTATCAGTAGAAAGCGCTAAGTTAGTACGACTATATAGTGTGTAGTTCAATATTTAATTAAAAAAAAGCTAAATGTAGAAATACAAAATTTTTTCCACTACAATTCTCATCCCCACAAAAAAGTTCTAAATGTTCTAAGTAATTTAACATTTAAATTAAGAGTTTCATTTATGTAGTTGAGACCCTGGTAATAATAGTCCACAAACTAAGCATTTGCATAAACTCTTACATTTAATTCCTTGCTCTTAACCTCAAATGATCCGTGATTTAAAATTGTTCTGAGGATTCAGTTCATTTGTGAAGCGAAATGTTTACTCCTGATCGCCTAACTCACTCACGCAAGCTAGTCAGGAATTGAGTGCAAATGGTCAATGGAGTGAGCACCAACACACACACACTCAAAATAATTAGCGTTTTTCCCAGTTGTAGTTGACGTTAATTCAAAACTTTTCACAACTTTGGGCTTCTATTCATGGAAATTAATATATTGGACTTGTTTAGAACACTTAAAATACCGTGATCATATGCGGTAGTAATGATCGCTTAGAAGCTTAGTAATGATCGCTTAGAAGCTTAGTAATGATCGCTTAGAAGCTTAGTAATGATCGCTTAGAAGCTTAGTAATGATCGCTTAGAAGCTTAGTAATGATCGCTTAGAAGCTTAGTAATGATCGCTTAGAAGCTTAGTAATGATCGCTTAGAAGCTTAGTAATGATCGCTTAGAAGCTTAGTAATGATCGCTTAGAAGCTTAGTAATGATCGCTTAGAAGCTTAGTAATGATCGCTTAGAAGCTTAGTAATGATCGCTTAGAAGCTTAGTAATGATCGCTTAGAAGCTTAGTAATGATCGCTTAGAAGCTTAGTAATGATCGCTTAGAAGCTTAGTAATGATCGCTTAGAAGCTTAGTAATGATCGCTTAGAAGCTTAGTAATGATCGCTTAGAAGCTTAGTAATGATCGCTTAGAAGCTTAGTAATGATCGCTTAGAAGCAGCGCTTGTAAACATTTGTGTTTTAACATGTAATATACAAGCCAGTTATTAATTAATAACTAAGTTATTAAAGTTAATAACTTAGTTATTAATTAACTAAGTTATTAACTTAGTTAATTAATAAAGTTACTGAACTAATTCACACTATTTATATAGTTAAGCAAATACGTGTTTTGGGCCACGTGAGTAACACAAAAATTTATTTTACCCAAATGACCCCAACATGTGAGATCATTTGATGAAATATCTGTCCCCAAAACTGACCACAGAGTGCTGTCGGGGTTTGGGTTAAGGTTTCTGACGACTTCCATTTCTTTTGAATAGTCAGTGTGGTCTAGCGGGTACTGGATACGCTAAGGTGCGTGGAGCCCTGGTTGTCTAGGTTCGAATCCTTTAGGGGGTGAGGAATTTTGAAAAGTTAGGGAATGCGAAAGCGCTTTCAACCCGGAAAAGGACTTTCTTGGGTAGCAAATGACAGAATCCAGGCAAGGCTGACTTTATATATATTGATTTACCACCATGGCATTGCATCTACCACCATGGCATTGCATCTACCACCATGGCATTGCATCTACCACCATGGCATTGCATCTACCACCATGGCTTTGCATCTATCACCATGGCATTGAATCTACCACCATGGCATTGAATCTACCACCATGGCATTGCATCTACCACCATGGCTTTGCATCTATCACCATGGCATTGAATCTACCACCATGGCATTGCATCTATCACCATGGCAACAATACCATGCTCTCTCTCTCTCTGTGAAAACAATGGCATTTCGTGCTACGGCAAAAAGCCAGTCCGCGAACAACGGCACGTATAATCACATCAATGCGTCATGGCCACACATGTATCAGCTGGGAGTTGGTCATTGTTGAGGTCTTTCTGACCACAGGATCAGGCCAGAACGGACCACGTGGAAGCCTGGCCTGGCAAACACCGCCCGGACCTCCCTGTTTATATTCAGTATTGCACAGACAATCCTCGCCCATTGTAAACAGACCAGATTGTAGTATTACAACACCTGGTGTGTAGATACACCTGCAGGAATCTGCTGATTACATGATTAATCGATTAGGTGATTATGAATCACGTGATTAACCAATGTTAATCACGTAATTCGCGAAATTAACATGGCTAACAGATCATTCATTAAGGCTGTATAAGTTGTGGAGAAAGGAAAATATGTACATTGATCATAAGCGCCCGAATGAACAAAGATGATCGGCCCGACGGCTGAGTGGACAGCGCTCGGGATTCGTAGACTCCGGGGATCGATCCCCGGCGGAGTTTCTTTCACCTAGATACTTTCCTCTATTCACCTTGCAGTAAATAGGTACCTGGGAGGTAGACATCTGCCACGGGCTACTTCCTGGGGATGTGTGTGTGTGTGTGTGTGAAGGGAAAAGGAAAATAAAAACAATAAAATAAAACAATAAACAGTTGAATGTTTGACAGTAGAGAGGCGGGCCCAAAGAGCCAGAGCTCAACCTCCCGCAAGCACAACTAGGTGAGTAAATACAATGTCAAATTCTAAATCATTGTGGTCAAGTGACACGATTTCACAACTCCTGAAAATCAGTATTGAAGCGCAAAGAACACACCCAGCCCGTCTCTGGAACACGGATACCTTAATTACTTAACCAGCGACTGAGTAATAGCCTTGTTTAGACTTCCTCACGACCGGCCAGCCTAAGGCCTGGTTTCGTGCGTTTGATTTAAGGCCTAACAACGTCACGAGGGTTACTAAGTCCAAGACACTAGTTTACAAACCACTAACCACCAGGTATATTGCAGCCATGAATAAGTAAATTCTCAGTTTACATTCCACCAAGAAATAAGGTGCATATATATATATATATATATATATATATATATTAGTATATTTTGGTAGCAGTCTTTCCTGTAGACATATATTATTAAATATGACCGAAAAAGTAAGATTAATAATTCTAACACGAATTTTCTCAATCTTTCGTACATTTCTTTTCACTGTTGGAGGTAAATCAAAAATCAATTCTCCAAAATTCATTTTTATTTCTAGTCTGACGCGACACGAGCGCGTTTCGTAAAACTTATTACATTTTCAAAGACTTTAGTTCACAAATACACAACTGAATAGAACTTACGCATCTCCGATTTTATATCTACATTTGAGTGAGGTGGAAGGGGTGATGTGGCATTAACACAAGACAGAACAAGATGTGGCATTAATAGGGTATTAATTTCATCAACACAAGACAGAACAAGAAGTGGTATTAATAGGGTATTAATTTCATCAACACAAGACAGAACACAAAACAATGGATATTGAATAGAAGTGTTTGTAGAAAGCCTATTGGTCCATATTTCTTGATGCTTCTATATTGGAGCGGAGTCTTGAGGTGGGTAGAATATAGTTGTGCAATAATTGGCTGTTGATTGCTGGTGTTGACTTCTTGATGTGTAGTGCCTCGCAAACGTCAAGCCGCCTGCTATCGCTGTATCTATCGATGATTTCTGTGTTTTTTACTAGGATTTCTCTGGCGATGGTTTGGTTGTGGGAAGAGATTATATGTTCCTTAATGGAGCCCTGTTGCTTATGCATCGTTAAACGCCTAGAAAGAGATGTTGTTGTCTTGCCTATATACTGGGTTTTTTGGAGCTTACAGTCCCCAAGAGGGCATTTGAAGGCATAGACGACGTTAGTCTCTTTTAAAGCGTTCTGTTTTGTGTCTGGAGAGTTTCTCATGAGTAGGCTGGCCGTTTTTCTGGTTTTATAGTAAATCGTCAGTTGTATCCTCTGATTTTTGTCTGTAGGGATAACGTTTCTATTAACAATATCTTTCAGGACCCTTTCCTCCGTTTTATGAGCTGTGGAAAAGAAGTTCCTGTAAAATAGTCTAATAGGGGGTATAGGTGTTGTGCTAGTTGTCTCTTCAGAGGTTGCATGGCTTTTCACTTTCCTTCTTATGATGTCTTCGACGAAACTATTGGAGAAGCCGTTATTGACTAGGACCTGCCTTACCCTACAGAGTTCTTCGTCGACTTGCTTCCATTCTGAGCTGTGGCTGAGAGCACGGTCGACATATGCGTTAACAACACTCCTCTTGTACCTGTCTGGGCAGTCGCTGTTGGCATTTAGGCACATTCCTATGTTTGTTTCCTTAGTGTAGACTGCAGTGTGGAAACCTCCGCCCTTTTCCATGACTGTTACATCTAGAAAGGGCAGCTTCCCATCCTTTTCCATCTCGTAAGTGAAACGCAGCACGGAACTCTGCTCAAATGCCTCCTTCAGCTCCTGCAGATGTCTGACATCAGGTACCTGTGTAAAAATGTCGTCAACATACCTGCAGTATATGGCCGGTTTCAAGTTCATGTCGACTAAGACTTTTTGCTCGATGGTACCCATGTAGAAGTTTGCAAACAGGACACCTAGGGGAGAACCCATGGCGACCCCATCTACTTGCTTATACATGTGCCCATCCGGGCTCAAGAAGGGTGCCACTTTAGTACAAGCTTGGAGGAGTTTCCTCAGAATATTTTCTGGTATGTCAAGATATGTCTGGTATGTCTGGTATGTCTTGACATACCAGATACACAACTGGTACCATCACAACCACACACCTGCTACCATCAGAGCCACAACCACACACACCTGCTACCATCAGAACCACAACCACACACCTGCTAAGATCAGAACCACAACTACACACCTGCTACCATCAGAGTCACAACCACACACCTGCTACCATCAGAGCCACAACTACACACCTGCTACCATCAGAACCACAACCACACACACCTGCTACCATCAGAACCACAACCACACACCTGCTACCATCAGAACCACAACCACACACACCTGCTACCATCAGAACCACAACTACACACCTGCTACCATCAGAACCACAACCACACACACCTGCTACCATCAGAACCACAACTACACACCTGGTACCATCAGAGCCACAACCACACACCTGCTACCATCAGAACCACAACCACACACCTGCTACCATCAGAACCATGGTAATGGGAGACATAGTAACTCTCAAGACGGAAGCGATTGGGTCATTAGTCATGTTGCAGTCAGAAACGGTAATGACTGTTGCTAATTACTGTGATCGGGGGAGGGGGGAGCCCCCTGGTCATAATTCTTCTCACCTTTCGATCAATATTACGTCGCTGTTTTTTTTTTTTAACTAAATCGATCAATACGTCTAAAATTAAACCTAGTAAAAACTACATCACTTAACGCATTGATGTTTTCGGTGCATCTTTCTCGACAGGTTTGGTGGGTTGGTTGGGTTTGTACGTTTCTGTTTTAGGCCAAACCGTTGCATTTTTTAACGGAGTGGCTGCTTGAGGGCACAGGATAATTGGTGTTAAGTTATTTGTTTATACATTTTAACAATCGTAGCTTCAGCTAATGTTTTCATAGTTTTTTCAAACTATTTGTGTTGGTCAAAAATTTAGTTCGGTACTCTAAAAATATATATATACACCATTTGGGCTAGACGGTAGAGCGACAGTCTCGCTTCATACAGTTCGGTGTTCAATCCCCAATCGTCTAAGTGATTGGTCATCATTCCTTCAGTTCCCCCCGTCCCATCCCAAATCCTAATCCTGACCCCTTCCAAGTGTAATAAAGTATACTCTATAGGCTTGGCGCTTTACCCCTGATCATCACCCCTTCCTTACTCATCATATCGAAGGGAAACCGTTTCGTATATTAGTCAACAAATTACGAAATATTTATTGATAGTGTCATGTCAGCAAATTACGAAATATTTATTGATAGTGTCATGTCAGCAAACTGGATTTTTTTTTTTATCCAGGAGTTATATCCTGAACTGTAAATATTGGAACCATTGTCATTGATCTGGTGATCCAGAGAGGAACAGCGCCTCTGTGTGTGTATTGTGTATGGTGTTTGGCCCTCAGTGTAGGTATACAATGTGTGTATATCGTGAACTGTGTGGGTATTGTGTCGTGGTGGCGGCTGGCGTTTAGTTTAATTTGTCTAAAGGTGTATAATGTCATTCGGGAGATTACGACGACTGTGTACTGAGTCAGGACACAACTGGTGTTCTATGGAGCTTGTGAGAGTGAGGAATGCCTCAGTGCTGGAGGCGCTCTGTGGACCTGTTAAGCAGGTCTTTGAACTGGGACTGCAGTATACTGGTATACCGGTATTGGGAGTCTATACCATACCAGTATACCGGTGTTGGGACTCCACCATACCACTCCACTACTATCCGGGTATCGCTTAATGCGTTAAACGGCAAATATAATTACTGTTGTGTGAATCCGCTTAGCCATCTTTATTATACAGGTAATATCCTTTATTCTAATATTTTTACAACTGTTGTTATTACTCCTTCAGGTGTTATACTAGCCATTACTGCTACAGGTGTTATACTAGCCATTACTGCTACAGGTGTTATACTAGTCATTACTGCTACAGGTATTATACTAGCCATTACTGCTACGGGTGTTATACTAGCCATTACTGCTACAGGTGTTATACTAGCCATTACTCCTACGGGTGTTATACTGGCCATTACTGCTACAGGTGTTATACTAGCCATTACTGCTACAGGTGTTATACTAGCCATTACTGCTACAGGTGTTATACTAGCCATTACTGCTACAGGTGTTATACTAGCCATTACTGCTACAGGTGTTATACTGGCCATTACTGCTACGGGTGTTATACTAGCCATTACTGCTACAGGTGTTATACTAGCCATTACTGCTACAGGTGTTATACTAGCCATTACTGCTACAGGTGTTATACTGGCCATTACTGCTACGGGTGTTATACTAGCCATTACTGCTACAGGTGTTATACTAGCCATTACTCCTACAGGTGTTATACTAGCCATTACTGCTACAGGTGTTATACTAGCCATTACTGCTACAGGTGTTATACTAGCCATTACTCCTACGGGTGTTATTCTGGCCATTACTGCTACAGGTGTTATACTAGTCATTACTGCTACAGGTATTATACTAGCCATTACTGCTACAGGTGTTATACTAGCCATTACTCCTACAGGTGTTATACTAGCCATTACTCCTACAGGTGTTATACTAGCCATTACTGCTACAGGTATTATACTAGCCATTACTGCTACGGGTGTTATACTAGCCATTACTGCTACAGGTGTTATACTAGCCATTACTCCTACAGGTGTTATACTAGTCATTACTGCTACAGGTGTTATACTAGTCATTACTGCTACAGGTATTATACTAGCCATTACTGCTACAGGTGTTATACTAGTCATTACTGCTACAGGTGTTATACTAGTCATTACTGCTACAGGTATTATACTAGCCATTACTGCTACAGGTGTTATACTAGTCATTACTGCTACAGGTGTTATACTAGTCATTACTGCTACAGGTGTTATACTAGCCATTACTGCTACAGGTATTATACTAGCCATTACTGCTACAGGTGTTATACTAGTCATTACTGCTACAGGTGTTATACTAGTCATTACTGCTACAGGTGTTATACTAGTCATTACTCCTACAGGTGTTATACTAGTCATTAGTGCTACGGGTGTTTAACTAATACATGTCACACCTTAAATTGTAAACTGTTCTATACTTTGTCTAAATTTCTCAGTTTGATTAACATTTCTGTCCGCCTGTTCGGCTCAGACAGAACTGTAATTATTTGCGTTTATTGTCACGAAAAAAAGCTCCTGAACCTAGCTTAAGAATTTTAAGCTTCAAATGAAGCTTAAAGCTGAAGTGTATGTTGAATATTGGCGCTGCTTGCTGAGTGTTGATGATCTGAACTGAGACATGTTGACTCAGGAAGCGGTCAGGAAGGTGTGGACACCACCATTGTGTATCCAAGCTTCTCCAAGAGCATTCCAGCTTCCAAACTTGAATACCAATCTCCTTGCAATCCAGAAACAGACAGTAGGGGCAGTGGAATTCGGTGTCAAATGATTTCATCGGGTGAGAGTACAAGGAGGGACTCAGATCACTGTCTTGGGAAGCTTATAGGCATTGGGAGATGTAAATCATCTGTTGGAGAGTCGAGTGATGAGTCTATGCGATCCTCGACTTGTTGCTTGAAGACAAACAATTGCGTCTTGTTTCTTGACGCGTGAAGACGATAGAGGGGAATCAACCGGTGTTGCAAGCGGTGACGTATAGGAGGACCTCCTGGAAGTGGGGGGGGGGGTCCTCCTGGATTAGGGGACCCCTCCTTGGATAAAAGGGACCCCCCTGTGGATAAAGGGACCTCCTGGATAAGGGGATTTGACGTTACGCAGATAACGCTATCTCATTGCGTTACCTGTTACGCAATGAGATACCAATGATCTTCCAGACGACTCCTCTTCCTTCTTTGCAACAAGAGGCAATTGCTTCGAGAAAATTTCAATGTGCCTCAAATACTACATTTGAGTACAAAAATGATTTGCAGAAAAAAAATTCAAAATTTTCAGGCAAAAAAAAATCCTTTTTTTTCTTTTTTTGAATCCTTTTCAAAAAGGATTCAAACCTCACCCAAACACCCCCATCAATATTACCTATGAACGCTGTTTCCAGCCTCAGGCAATACAATCTGATTGCCCTAATAGTTACAAGTGTGCCCAAAATGTTTCGCAACCTTAGACATATCGCCCTAGAACACTAGCTAGTTGATATACCATCCCAAAACTCCACACTCCTTCGACTATTTGTAAACATTGAAAGAAACAGAAGCGTTATATCTTCATCATAAAACAAATGAGCAAATGTTCAGTTTAACTGAAGCAATGCCTCAAGGTTCAAGGCTAAGCCCAGTGCCCTGGGCTTAGAGCCCTGGGCACTGGGATTGGAGCTCTAGGCACTGAGCTTTGAGCACTTGACTTAGAGCACTGGGCACTGGGATTGGAGCTCTAGGCACTGAGCTTTGAGCACTTGGCTTAGAGCACTGGGCACTGGGATTGGAGCACTAGGCACTGAGCTTTGAGCACTTGGCTTAAAGCACTTGGCACTGGGATTGGAGCACTAGGCACTGGGCTTTGAGCACTTGGCTTAGAGCACTGGGCGCTGGGCTTAGAGCACTGGGGCTCACTCATATCTGCACCACGTGAATGAGCGCCGTTAGTGAGCATCGGGGAAGCTCAGTTCGGCAGTAACCTCGAGTGTGTAACAATATGAAGCCCAAGAGGAAGCCCACCAAACACACCTCTCTCACAAACATGACATCACTAAGATGCAGGACACGTTAACACAGAGGCTTCACTAACTAAGATGCAGGACACGTTAACACAGAAGCTTCACTAACTAAGATGCAGGACACGTGACCAAAGAAGCTTCACTAACTAAGATGCAGGACACGTGACCAAAGAAGCTTCACTAACTAAGATGCAGGACACGTAAACAAATAGGCTTCACTAACTAAGATGCAGAACACGTAAACAAATAGGCTTCACTAACTAAGATACAGGACACGTTAACACAGAAGCTTCACTAACTAAGATGCAGGACACGTGACCAAAGAAGCTTCACTAACTAAGATGCAGGACACGTTAACACAGAAGCTTCACTAACTAAGATGCAGGACACGTTAACACAGAAGCTTCACTAACTAAGATGCAGGACACGTTAACACAGAAGCTTCACTAACTAAGATGCAGGACACGTGACCAAAGAAGCTTCACTAACTAAGATGCAGGACACGTTAACACAGAAGCTTCACTAACTAAGATGCAGGACACGTTAACACAGAAGCTTCACTAACTAAGATGCAGGACACGTTAACACAGAAGCTTCACTAACTAAGATGCAGGACACGTTAACACAGAAGCTTCACTAACTAAGATGCAGGACACGTTAACACAGAAGCTTCACTAACTAAGATGCAGGACACGTTAACACAGAAGCTTCACTAACTAAGATGCAGGACACGTTAACACAGAAGCTTCACTAACTAAGATGCAGGACACGTTAACACAGAGGCTTCACTAACTAAGATGCAGGACACGTTAACACAGAAGCTTCACTAACTAAGATGCAGGACACGTTAACACAGAAGCTTCACTAACTAAGATGCAGGACACGTTAACACAGAGGCTTCACTAACTAAGATGCAGGACACGTTAACACAGAAGCTTCACTAACTAAGATGCAGGCTTGAAGTCGAGTTTTCTTGTTATCAAAATGTAAAAAAAAAATTAAGCCAAGTCTTAGAAATCAGATAATTAATATTAGATAAAAAAAAAGTTACTTTTGTAATAGATACAGAAAAAAGGGTAAGAATTCCTCTCGTGTCTGTCATCATAAGATTACCGTCGCCCCTGATGTCACTCTGACAGCCAAAACATGACTTCTCTTTTGTTTCCCGATGGCCCAAGAGGCTTAATTCATTTCCGCTTGGACCTAAAATAAGAAAAAGACGCTTCACAGCCAGAAAGCAATATGCCGCAGCGTCTGAGACAGATAATATCCAACCTCTTCTGGCCATCATTCAGGCTGTCTTGGAGGAGGGGAGATATAGGCTTTAAGATGATCGTTGCCAAAGGAATATCACGTAAAGGTTTTTATCCTGGGACGATCATGTAACGTGTCTTAAAGCCTCTGGCTCTTCTCTAGAGGGAGAAGACCTTAACATGCTTTTGTAGCGAGGGGATTATAGGTTTAGGCGTTTACAGGGGTCTGTGAGCCCTTTGGGGCTCACAGACGAGGTTGAAATATTGCTCCTGTCATCTGCAAACGAATGGTGTGGTCTCTAAGCTGAGAGGTCTTGGCACATTGAGTTTGTTGGTCTTCAGGGAATGAGGAGAAATTCTTCAATTTATGTCTCAGACGAAAAGCTTCCGAGGGTCAGGTTAAGACTTCTGGTGCAATGTTAGACTTGTCGGAGCGCTTTTAAAGCCTGAGTGTATTTGTTAAATTGTCGTTGTTTTGTTTTTGTTGGTAGAATTTACGTGATTGCTGAGTAGTATGTGTTTACGTGTGTGTTTGTGTGTGTGTATATGTGGGTGTGTACTCTTCTATTTGTACTCATCTATTCGTGCCTGCTGGATCAAGCGTTGGCTCTTGGATCCCGCCTTTCTGGCCTTCGGTTGTTTAAAGCATCGGTTGTGTGTACACAAGTCACAGTTTAGGGGCCTCGTAGCCTGGTGGATAGCGCGCAGGATTCGTAATTCTGTGGCGCGGGTTCGATTCCCGCACGAGGCAGAAACAAATGGGCAAAGTTTCTTTCACTCTGAATGCCCCTGTTACCTAGCAGTAAATAGGTACCTGGGAGTTAGTCAGCTGTCACGGGCTGCTTCCTGGGGTGTGTGTGTGTGGTGTGGAAAAAAAAAAAAAAAAAAAGTAGTTAGTAAACAGTTGATTGACAGTTGAGAGGCGGGCCGAAAGAGCAAAGCTCAACCTCCGTAAAAACACAACTAGTAAACACAACTAGTAAACACACACACACACACACAGTAGGCTCAGGAATCTGTACACCAGTTGATTGACGGTTGAGAGGCGGGATCAAAGAGCCAAAGCTCAACCCCCGCAAGCACAATTAGGTGAGTACACATACACACACACACACACACACACACACACACACACACACACACACACACACACACACACACACACACACACACCTAGGATGCAGCCGGTAGCAGCTGTCTAACTCCCCGTCAGACTGTCTAACTAACAGTAAACAGATACCTGTTTACTGTTAGTTCAACAGTGCCGAGACTCTGGAATTCTGGCGTTTTTGAGAATTATCCTGGCAACCCAGTTGACTTTGAAGCCTGTGATTGGTGGCTTCAACCACATCCTGTGAAGCCTGTGATTGGTGGCTTCAACCACATCCTGTGAAGCCTGTGATTGGTGGCTTCAACCACATCCTGTGAAGCCTGTGATTGGTGGCTTCAACCACAGCTTCTGAAGCCTGTGATTGGAGGCTTCAACCACAGCCTCTGAAGCCTGTGATTGGAGGCTTCAACCACAGCCTCTGAAGCCTGTGATTGGTGGCTTCAACCACAACCTGTGAAGCCTGTGATTGGTGGCTTCAACCACAGCCTCTGAAGCCTGTGATTGGAAGCATGTTGCCACCTCTAAAACTCGCTGGTACCCCCTCCAACCCCTTCATCCAAACCCCTCTGCCACTGTGTGCTAGGCACACCAACGTGGTGTAATCAATACCCCCTTTCCCTTCACCATGTGTGAAGTGAAGGTTGACGGTTGTTAACCCCACCTACCCCTTGCCTCCCCCCCTCCACTGTGTCAGGTACAATTGGGTGTCGTTACAACCCCTCACACCCCCTCCCCCCCCTCGGGGTGTCAGGCAGTGTGGGGGGGTGGTGAGAATAACGACTCGTTAGCTCCATAAGGCGAGGTGGAGGTGGTTCCCAACACCTTAAGATCCTGTGATGAATTGGTGTTTCAAAGTTATAATGGTCTTGTATTTTCCTCTCTTTGATGTTTGTGGTCTCTCTCTCTCTCTCTCTCCCTCTCTCTCTCTCTCTCTCTCTCTCTCTCTCTCTCTCTCTCTCTCTCTCTCTCTCTCTCTCTCTCTCTCTCTCTCTCTCTCTCTCTCTCTCTCTCTCTCTCTCCCTCTCTCTCTCTCTCTCTCTCTACTAATAAAACTGCAATCACAGACTTGCTATCATCAGATCTCAAAAACCTCTCAACAGACACTAATTTATTGCATGACTTTATTAATAGTGTCTAATGGGAATAAACTTTAATGCAAAATTACAAAATCATGTTAGTACATGAATCGTCTTTAGTGAGGCTGTAAATACTCTTATGAATTTTCGGAGAGTAAGTTCTGATTCTGATCCTGATTTCCCTTGAATTTATTGAATGAGTCTGAATACAATACAATTTTTTTTAAGGGTTCTGATTGTCCCTGATCGTCTTCAATGTGTCTGTACACTCCAAAATGTCGATTTAATAAATATTTGAATTTTGATTACAATTATGCTTTAGCGATTAATCACTAAATAGTTTTTTTTAGTTTTGATTAATCTTTGCACTGTTCCAGTCTTCTCGCATCTATTGAGAGGATTACCTGAATGCCAGGGGGCCAGATTCATGAAACAGTTACTCAAGCACTTACGAACCTGTCCATCTTTTCTCGATCTTTGGCGGCTTTGTTTACAATTATTAAACAGTTAATGAGCGCCGAAGCACCAGGAGGCTGTTTATAACAATAACAACAGTTGATTGGGCAAGTTTTCACGCTTGTAAACTGTTTAATAAATGTAACCAAAGCCGTCAAAGATTGAGGGTACACGTTCGTAAGTGCTTGCGTAACTGCTTCGAGAATCTGGCCTCAGAAACGATTTTGGCGACACTTAAGTTGATTAAAAAAGCTATGGGGGCGTATTTAGTTCCACATCCCATTCCTAGATGGCGCTGCCGACCGTCTCCGATTGGAACGTGACGTTTTTAGAGCCCTAGTTTCCTGCCTTGGCCATAACAATGACAAGCTCTCGCAGAACGACACGGTTAACGACCGTACGATTGAGATCGTACTCCGGAGACAATGATATTGCTGTTCGTACTGATTGATGATCTAGTGATGATTATACGATGATGTTGATCATCACTGATGATCTAGTGATGATTATACAAGTGTTGTGAGTAGTGGTGGACGGTGCGTACATTATTGTGTTCGTTTACTCACTGTTATTCACTTTTGACTCACCAGAAGCGTTCGAATATAGTAAACCCCGCGTTCGATTCCGAGAAGAAGTCAATATAACGGTGTTCGAATTTGCGTTACAACCCAATAATTTTTGGAGGATTAGTTGTGATGAGTTTCAAGATTAGCTAATGAGTTGTATCACAGTGGAGTGATTTGCATTGATAAGAGGCAGCTAATCTGATTAGCAGATTAGCTGCGTCGTGATACTAAATGGGTTGAAATAGTGACTACGTGTTTGTTATGCTGATAGTGATATTAGCGGTGATTAATAAGCTAATGGTGACTGTGGTGATATAAGATTATTTTTCCATACACCTGAAGCCACTGTTTACATGCAAACTATGTATGTGTGACACGTGTTTACTTGACAATAGATATATGTATAGTGACTCACATATATGTTCTACATTTGTATCATTCACATTACTTGAAATGCTAAAACTAGTAGGAGTTACATCCCAATATGTAATTTGATAAAAAGGGTTTTAAATTTTGAAAATGGAATTTTCAACAAATTGGAAATGGGAAAAATTGGAAATGGAAAAATGCAAAAAAAAAAAAAAAAAAAAAAAAGGCAGAAAAATTACCCCATTCACTCCATCCGGCCTACTATAGTCAAACAACCAATCCTCATTCTGTCAAACTACCAATATTGCATCACTACAACTTAATGCCTGTGAGTAGAAAATATATTTGTTTAGAAATCTATATTTTTGGGAACCATTTTTTTTTTTAGGATAATTATTTTTTTTGTATATAATGCACACACTCGGTAGCATAGATGGCAGTTACTGAAGCCCTGCGAGGGCCGGTGTGTAGGCCAAATTGGCTAACTTTGCTAATGATTTGTTGAGTTTCTGAGTCTGTTGCTGTGTAAGGTAAGCCAGAGGGGTCAGGAATTTATTTAATCTTTCCCATTGTGGACCACGATCGTCGAGGGCTGTTAGCGTTTCCTGAGGGAGGGGGGGGGGGCTAACTGCGTCGACAGTTGATGTAATTGAGGTTAAGATCTCGTAAACGGGCTCGTAAGTGGGATTTTAAGTAGGCTTGTAAGTAGGCTCATAAACGGGTTTGTAAGTGCTACCTTATTCTTAGCTCGTATTTATCACATCCACCTCGTTTTTTTTTGCCAAGATTTGTTTGTCAAGATTTTTGTTTGTCAAGATTTTTGTTTGTCAAGATTTTTGTTTGTCAAGATTTTTGTTTGTCAAGATTTTTGTTTGTCAAGATTTTTGTTTGTCAAGATTTTTGTTTGTCAAGATTTTTGTTTGTCAAGATTTTTGTTTGTCAAGATTTTTGTTTGTCAAGATTTTTGTTTGTCAAGATTTTTGTTTGTCAAGATTTTTGTTTGTCAAGATTTTTGTTTTCAAGATTTTTGTTGTCAAGATTTTTGTTGTCAAGAGCTAATATTATTCGTCTTCAATCTATCGTCGCGACATTTTTTACAAAAGCTGTTAACTCATATTAAAATTATATATAAATTTATATATAATTTTATATAAAAATTACTTATTATGTATATAAAAATTAATTATCCTAAAAAGTGTCCCCTGAATTTTTTTTTTTACACAGTGTACAAAAAGATCCTATTAAAAAAATCAGACAGGAAGAAAATTACAGAAAGGGCAGGAAATCGAGAGGAAAAAATTAGGTGAGGAGTGTAAAAAAAAAGGTCATATGGGGGGTAGGGGGTGGAAAAGGGTAAGAAAGAGAGAGGGGGGAAAATGGTGTTGTGGTGGTTGGGAAGAGGTATTAAATTAACTTCACTTAACCACTAGTTCAAATGGTGATGAACTTGGATCCTTCCTCTCAGTTTTCAGTCCACTGGTCCAAGAAGTTCGTTGGTCTTTGGTACAACATCCCTTTGTCCAGTAACGTCATATATATATACGCTTGTTGTATATAAAGGGCCCCTCCTCACCCCCCCCTCCCCTACAAAAACCCCCCTCTACTCCCCCTTCCCCCCAATCCCCAATCCCCAATCTAGCCACTTTGCCACATTGGACAGCTGTTGCTTTTGTTGTCCAGAGTGTATAATCAGGCACCAACAATAGTCAAGGCCTGGTGGACACAATCACCGCAATGTTTCTCGTTGTACAATCAATAACGGGAGAGAACAATCGTCGAAACGTCCAAAATATATGTGTGTGTGCCGATTGTTGATACAACAAGTCTTTGCATCCGATTGTTACCGTGGGGGAATATTTGCCAATTTTGAGATTGGAGTGTGAGTGTGTGTGTGTGTGTGTGTGTGTGTGTGTGTGTGTGTGTGTGTGTGTGTGTGTGTGTGAGTGTGTGTGTGTGTGTGGGTGTGTGGGTGTAGGTGTAGTGACTGTTTGTGACAGTCTGTGACTGTTAACTGGGAAAGTTTCTGTGGTGGAAGTATTGATGTTAGGAAGTGTATAGGTTCTCCCTACAGCCCAGTACAGTACATTACAGTGGAGAGGATAGATGGAGCTGGATGAATGTGTAGTTCTATGCATATAGATGATGACATGCACAACATTAATATCCAATTTTCGTGTATGGAAACTATCAAATTGTACTTGATGAAAATATGTAAGAGAGAGAGAAAGAGATTGAGAAAGTGAAAATGAGACAGAGAAATAAAATTCTTTCACAAATGCTCTCAGACCCGAACAGACATACGCAGGAGCAGAATATTTAATTACAAAATATTGAAAAATGGCTTAAAGGGAGAAAAAAAAAACAAATCCCCAGATATATGTCCCAATCTTGGATGTGGGTTGATAAAGGCTGTCTCCCCAGATGAACGGGTTCAGGGTATCTGAGCTCTGACATTGATTAATGGTTCCTTAGATACATCTCATTCACTCTCACCTTTGTCCATCATTTTTGTGTTTTTGGATAGTTTTGCAGTTTATTGAATGTTTCCTCTTGCGTAACATATTTTAAAGGAAGACTCTTGTATATATATATATATATATATATATATATATATATATATATATATATATATATATATATATATATATATATATATATATGACAGTGTCAGACCACGGAGGAAAATTGAAACAGGAATTACCTTAAGTACTTTCGTATATTAACTTCTTCTGAAGATGTATTAATATTGGCTTTGCTGGCTTTGCAACAAAGGGGAATTATTTGCACGAGTCTGGTTTGTATGGGTCTGACTTGTACGGGTCTGGTTTGTATGGGTCTGACTTGTATGGGTCTGACTTGTATGGGTCTGACTTGTATGGGTCTGACTTGTATGGGTCTGACTTGTACGGGTCTGGCTTGTATGGGTCTGACTTGTATGGGTCTGACTTGTATGGGTCTGACTTGTACAAATCTTTCTTGTATGAGTCTAACTTTCCACAAACGAATTCGTCTTCGACGTCAGAGTTAGATGTGGATCTGTTGTGGATTTTTCAGGTATGGAAAACAGTTCCCCGAACACCATGAAGCTAGTGAAAAAAAAGAAACTGAAAACTTGAAAAAAAAAATCCTAAAACATTTTTGGAAATTGGAAATCAAAACCGATCAGAAGCAAGTTCAAAATACTGGCAGAATAGTTTTTGTAATCAGAGAGAAGCAAAAATTTACTTAATTTAGTTTAGATTAGAAATTAGAAAGAAATTAGAAATTTAAATTAGGTTAGAAATAAAATAATTTTTTTTTACTTAATGTAGTGTATTTCTGGTATAAATAACGATAGAAATATAAGAGTTTATCTGTATTCCATAGATTCAGTTCCATAGATCATGGATGCTATATTTGCAAAGATTTGCTTCTTAATTTTCGATATTATATAAAAATTGAAGTAACAAAAATTGTCATGTTATAGTTAAAATATTAGTGACAACGATTATTAAATCGTAAAATAAGGGCAATGTAGACGTTCTGTCATTCTTGGAGCAGTCAGGAAAATTGGAGAAAAACGCTACGTTTTGTAATCCAATTAGGAAGAGTTATGATCTCATTTAGAAGGCATCAAGTTATAATTACTTTCAAGCCTCATAGGAGCCATCAACAACGGAGGGTCAACTTGACGATAATCTGTATTCAAATGAAGATTATATTCAGATACGCAGGAGTTATGAATACAATGTCAATTATTGTCAATTTATCACTTTAAATAATTCTACTGTACTGACCTAAATAGATATATATGTATCTGTTTATCTCTCAGCCTGTCTGAGGCTGGAGGCCAAGCGTTTGAGGGTCAACTTCACCCAATATTTCGAGTGATTGCCTTTAGGGATGTGTCTAACATGGACAGGTCTGACGTGGGGAGGACACACCACCAAAGGAAAGTAAATAGTTGTAAACAATCACAAATGGAGAAGTCTCGGGGGTAAAGAGGAGTAAAGAGGCTCCCATATAAACGAGAATACCCACCGAAGAGAGAGAGAGAGAGAGAGAGAGAGAGAGAGAGAGAGAGAGAGAGAGAGAGAGAGAGAGAGAGAGAGAGAGAGAGAGAGGGAGAGAGAGAGAGAGAGAGAGAGAGAGAGAGAGAGAGAGAGAGAGAGAGAGACAGAGAGAGAGAGAGAGAATAAGAATTCACGCTTAAATTAATAGAGAAAACCTTTTCACCATCAACACCACACCCAAGACAAGCCCCCCAGACACGGGCTCACCATAGACCGTGCTACATGGACACTTCGTTCTGAGTAGCTCAATCTGAAACAACAACAACAACAACCCTAGACACTCCCAGGGCCACAATAGGGTCAGGAGACAGGGCCAAGCTGGCCCCTGTACACGCAGGTCCTCTCTGTAGCACCCGCCTGGACCCCCCATAAGCTCTGCTACCCACAACATTGTCGAGTCTTTAGGGTCATACCGTAAGAAATATTGTGTAGAGAAGCAGACATTGTGGACAGGTTTACCCCTCTCTAGGACTTCTCTTCTTGAGGTTATCTTGAGGTTATCTTGAGATGATTTCGGGGCTTTAGTGTCCCCGCGGCCCGGTCGTCAACCAGGCCTCCACCCCCAGGAAGCAGCCCGTGACAGCTGACTAGCTCCCAGGTACCTATTTACTGCTAGGTAACAGGGGCATTCAGGGTGAAAGAAACTTTTGCCCATTTGTTTCTGCCTCTTATAGCATTATTAGAGGAGAAAAACATGTTATGGGAATGGAGGAGCTTCTACCTTACAGCAACCACTTGGGCTGGACGATAGAGCGACGGTAGAGCTTCATGCAAGTCGGCGTTCAATCCCCCGACCGTCCACAAGTGGTTGGGCAGCATTTCCCCCCCCCCCCCTGTCCACATCCCAAATCCTTATCCTGATCCCTTCCCAGGGCTATATATTCGTAACGGCTTGGCGCTATCCCCTGATAATTCCCTTCCCCTTCTACCTTACAGGGGAGGAAATAGGACATTGAGGGAAACCTTTTTCCCCCTATTAGGAAACCCTATTTTTTTTCTTTCCGAAAATGTCCTTAGACCGCACATTATATTACGTGGTGCGTACATTCACATATATCAAAATCTAAATTACAAATCACGTTTCAATATTTTACATTGCTTTCAAAGGCTGTATTGAGTGCGAAAAGTGTTTACGGAAGAGAAACTATCGAAATTACACTGATTATGAAGCAAAGTTTGTGAAACATGTCAACACATTTCATTAAAATGTATCTTTTTAAATCAAGTACTGATTTAATCGATACATATAAGAAGCATCTCTTGAATAAATGAATTAAAAGTCAAGCAGGCAGTAAGAAAGTTTTAAGATCTTCGTTAACTTATATTATCCAAATTCCGTGTTAAATTGTGCCAAGAATTTGAGGGAAAATGGGAAAATGGACACTGATTGATTGATTGATGAAGATTAAGCCACCCAAAAGGTGGCACGGGCATGAATAGCCCGTAAGTGGTGGCCCTTCTGAGCCATTACGAGTATCAAGAGCTGATACTGGAGATCTATGGAGGTGCAAGTGTACCCTGCGTGACGGGAAATGTCTCCCGTAAAAAAAATGGACACTTTGATTGATTGATGAAGATTAAGTCACCCAAAAGGTGGCACGGGCATGAATAGCCCGTAACGGACACTTTCAATAGGTCAGCTATTTATCATGTTGCCGGAGTCAGGCAGCAATCACCTCACCCTATTCTTCGCCGCCCCCTACGATTAAGGGGAGGTTTGGTGAAAGCGTAGATTAGGGTGTTCTCACACTTACAAATATCTACATTTGTCCTTTGTACTTTACGGGCTCACTATAGCCCGTGCTACTTAGAAAGTTTTGTTCCGAGTAGTTAAATCTAAAGCAACAACAAATTTGTAACTTCACTTCCACGTAGGTTCCCATTAGAATCGACTTGAGAATGGTCCAGGACGGACCCGAAACGTCGTCGTCCCTTCACCTTCTAGTGTGTGGTCTGGTCAACTTCCCACTAGATATTCCACTGTAAACCGTTCATGCTCACCTAATCCGAAATAGGCTCCTCTGAGGTTCTCTAAACTAACCTATTAGTGAAAGTGAACCACAGCTTAACTAACTCATCGTGAACTGATCACCAGATCGTCTAACTCATCGAGGCCGATGCCAATTAGCACTGAAAGCGTATACCCAGCCAAAGCTTTTGCTTATATTAAATACTATTCAGTTTGCATACTTGTATTCCTCTAAACGAGATGATTTTAATACCCCTTTTTTTCTCTGGCCTTTTGTTTTGATTCGCATCAGCTTTAAAAATATCATCTAACTAGAACACACATACGAGAGTAAACGAGTTGTGTAAACCTGGAACAATCATTCAATCCACTCTTGTGTTTCGTGTTTGGCAACAAATGACTCCATTAAATATTGCAGTCAAAGCATTGTCGTTCGTAGGAGTGTAGTATAACAGGCCTTTTTCAGGCTGTAATTACCTGTAAAATATTTACATCAAATGTAAATACTTACAATGAACATTGTTAACGTTTGTGAAGAGAGGGATTGTAGCCATTCATATATATATACATGTATTACACACATCAGCAGTGAGATATCAAACTTTGAGATATCATGGCGTTTGAGATATCAAGTTGGACAGATATTGGCAGAAAATTGAGGCATATGAACCCATATTGGAAGTTGATGATGGAGAGAGACTCTGAACCAAATGGAAAAATGAGATCAAGAAGAAAAGGCTAAGAAATATATGACGTGCGAAAAATAATTTCTGAATCTCTTTTGAGATCACGGAAGAAAGTTAGTTTAAGACAGACAGACAGACAGAGGAAGGAGCTGTTGACCTGAATGACGACTGAAGGAGGCAAGAAAGTCAGCAGGAGAGGGTTATCTTGAGGTTATCTTGAGATGATTTCGGGGCTTTAGTGTCCCCGCGGCCCGGTCCTCGACTAAGCCTCCACCCCCAGGAAGCAGCCCGTGACAGCTGACTAACACCCAGGTACCTATTTTACTGCTAGGTAACAGGGGCATAAGGTGAAAGAAACTCTGCCCATTGTTTCTCTCCGGCGCCCGGGATCGAACCCGGGACCACAGGCTCACAAGTTCAGCGTGCTGTTCGCCCGGCTCGTCTGTAAAAATTTTCAAGATTACATCACACACAAAATAATAACAATGACATTACTTAGATATTACACCAGGAAAACCTGCATGGATTATCGTACTGTAATCTCTATTACATCTCTATCAATCGACTTGATAATGGTCCAAGGCGGACTGAAACGTCGTCGTCTCCTTATCTTCGAGAGAGTGACGTCTTCTACGTCTACGTCTTCGTCCTCATCTTCGAGAGAGTGAGGTTTGGTCATCACTTCTCTGTCAATATTGCATCGTTCGTATAGTTATCAATGTTTTTTTATGATAATTATCATTGTAATCGTTATTAGTTTATCCTGATAGTTACTTTGTCGCAAGTTATAACTACACTTTGTATATGGAGTTACTGCAATACGGGTATAAATATAATTTATTCGATATCATCTTGTGTTATTATCTATTTACGTATATATATATATATATATATATATATATATATATATATATATATATATATATATATATATATATATATATATTTATATATATATATATATATATATATATATATATATATATATATATATATATATACTCCTCTATTTACTCTACCCACCATGAGAGTAAGGACAAGACCAGAACCCAACGATGCCCACACAGAAGACACTGTTCAACATAACAGGCCAATTACACCTGATTAATCTTACTATGTGCTTCGTCCCCCATTTATCTCCTATGTATCCCCCTTATTTTTACCTTTATTGTACTTATATATTTATATATAATATATGACAATGTCAGACCACGGAGGAAGAATTGAAACAGGAATTTCCTTAAGTACTTTCGTATTTAATAATACATCTCCAGAAGGGTGAGTTACAAGTAAGAAGAAGAAGATGAAGCCACCCAAAAGGTGGCTCGGGCATGAATAGCCCGTAAGAGGTGGCCCTTTTGAGCCATCACCAGTATCAATAGATGATACTGCAGATCTGTGGAGGTGCGACTGCACCCTGCAAGAGAGTTACAAGTAAAACGATATGGGTATATATAGGCAGGAGAGAGGTGAAGTGAAGTGAGGTACACTGATAAAATTTTGTTTATGACTGGGATTGGTTGGGTATGAATAGGAGCAGCATCCTATGGGCCAGTAGACCTTCTGCAGTTACCTTTGTTCTTATATTCTTATGACCCAAACATAGATAATAATAGTATAAGATAGAGAATATAAACAATGAATTAGCGAGACAAATGTGTATCAATGATCCTACTTAAATCGCCCTTTAACTGATCTATCAAAAATGGATCTAAATTATATAAACCTCTAATGCTAATGTTCACATTACATGTTTATGAAAAAAACTAGTAGAATAAGTCTTAATAAGATGAGCCATTACAAGAATATAACCTCTAAGTGAATTTAGAAAACTCAAAAACAATAGCCTCATTAACTCTCAAAAAATCCAATAGAACCAATATTTACTAATGGTAAAAACCTCCATTATTTTACTCACAAATCAGCCGTACAAATAGTCATTAACTTTAACATAATATCAATATTTGTTGGATCCTCTGGCAGTTATAAATGATTTATAAGCCATTATCCTGGAAACTGCGCATCAGTCTGGATAAGAGTAGATAATGGTATTACCTAAAATGCTGATGTGGCTTAAATATTAAAACAAGTCGCGCGGGCATGAATGTATCCGTGTCTGTAATGATTATATGTTGATTATATATAATTATATGTTGATTATATATAATTATATGTTGATTATATATATTATTAATGATTATATATTCAATTTCATAACTTGACTGGAGGCCAAAGTACTGCGACTGTTTAATACGTTAACGGAACAATTTTTGCGTATAGAATTAACTTGAGACAGGTGGCAGACTTTGTTAATCAGACCACACACTAGAAGGTGAAGGGACGACAACGTTTCGGTCCGTCCTGGACCATTCTCAAGTTGATTGTGAGAATGGTCCAGGAATGGACGGACGACAATCGACTTGAGAATGGTCCAGGACGGACCGAAACGTCGTCGTCCCTTCACCTTCTAGTGTGTGGTCTGGTCAACATACTTTAGCCACGTTATTGTGACTCATCGCCTGCAAGTGGCAGACAGTTTGGCTGACTTACCAAGCAATTGAGAAAATTTGCTGAGGTAATGAGAAATAAATTTCTAAACACATAAAACAGTTTTCTCAAAAACTGAGGTATTGAGAAACTTACAAATGTAAGGAGTAAAATTTACTACATATAGGCCTATTGCCTCATTCGAGGCAACTTCTATTTGTATATACGAGGCAGTTTCTATTGACCCCATACGAGGCAGCTTCTATTGACCCCATACGAGGCAGCTTCTATTGACCCCATACGAGGCAGCTTCTATTGACCCCATACG
Organism: Procambarus clarkii; assembly: GCF_040958095.1. Taxonomy (NCBI): domain Eukaryota; kingdom Metazoa; phylum Arthropoda; class Malacostraca; order Decapoda; family Cambaridae; genus Procambarus; species Procambarus clarkii. The sequence goes on from NC_091163.1 coordinate 9,499,668, forward strand.
AGGCAGCTTCTATTGACCCCATACGAGGCAGCGCCTATTGACCCCATACGAGGCAGCGCCTATTGACCCCATACGAGGCAGCGCCTATTGACCCCATACGAGGCAGCGCCTATTGGTCCATACGAGTTAGCGCCTATTGCCCATGCGAGGAAACTTCTATTTGTCAATACGAGGCATCTCCTATTGGCTGATACGAGACCGCACCTATAAGGTCCAAACGAGGCAGCTTCTATTTGGTTTGAAACAAATGTCAAGCCTACGCTAGAAACAATCCCAGCGATCCCACACACCTATTATGTTACCTCGGTAACTTGTTTCATAAATCAGCAACCTTATTTCCAAGCCAGTATTTACCCAGGTCTTTCCTGAACCTAAGCTTTTGAAATTTATATAAGAACTTTGATTTCAGTGAAACGTGTTTTATAGAGATTTGACGGCTGGATTAAAGCATAAATTGCGAAACTGAAGAGATTGTCTCAATATAAATGAAGTTATGACTGCAGAGTAATACATAAGTAATACAGTAATACATAATAATACATATTATGTAATACATAAGTAAGGAGTTTAGGCCTGGAAGTTCTTGAAGATTCATAGATAATCTTATTTCAACAAGAATACACAGTGATGTGTATGTACATAACTGAACATAATAATTGAAGTGTGTGTATATCACGAAAATAAACACGTGATTAAGAATGTGACAATGTCAGACCACGGAGGAAAAATGAAACATCCCATCCTTATACCCATCACTCGATCTGTAAAATGACCTTCTGAAGATGTATTTAATATACGAAAGTACTTAAGGAAATTTCCTGTTTCATTTTTCCTCCGTGGTCTGACATTGTCATAATAATTGAAATTAATAACATATGAGAACTGGAACATACATTAGAAAACAGCAATATCATAACACCATAAAAATAAATTATACAGACATAAATGATTAGAAAAATCATTCAGAACATCTTAGTAGCAACGGACATCTTTAGGTTGATGACTCTTAGACTAAAAGTATCTTTAGGTTGAAGACTCTTAGACTAAAAGTATCTTTAGCTTGAAGACTCTCAGACTAAAAGTATCTTTAGGTTGAAGACTCTTAGACTAAAAGTATCTTTAGGTTGAAAACTCTTAGACTAAAAGTATCTTTAGGTTGAAAACTCTTAGACTAAAAGTATCTTTAGGTTTATGACTCTTAGACTAAAAGTATCTTTAGGTTGAAGACTCTTAGACTAAAAGTATCTTTAGGTTGAAAACTCTTAGACTAAAAGTATCTTTAGGTTGATGACTCTTAGACTAAAAGTATCTTTAGGTTGATGACTCTTAGACTAAAAGTATCTTTAGGTTGATGACTCTTAGACTAAAAGTATCTTTAGGTTGATGACTCTTAGACTAAAAGTATCTTTAGGTTGATGACTCTTAGACTAAAAGTATCTTTAGGTTGAAGACTCTTAGACTAAAAGTATCTTTAGGTTGAAGACTCTCAGACTAAAAGTATCTTTAGGTTGATGACTCTTAGACTAAAAGTATCTTTAGGTTGAAGACTCTTAGACTAAAAGTATCTTTAGCTTGAAGACTATGAGACTAAAAGTATCTTTAGGTTCAAAACTCTTTTCTAAAAGTATCTTTAGATTGAAGATTCTTTAAAAGAAGAATAACCTTCTTCTTTAACGCACAAGAACACAGCAGCACACGATTTTACCTTCAAGTTTCCCCCCTATGGAGATAACAAGGAGGTGCAGGCAGCACTAATGGCGAGACGCCCTGAACGACCTCATTCCGGGCAGAGGACATCTAAGAAAAAAAAACTTTCAAGAAAGTGGCAACAGTTGTTGGAAGCCATAATGACCACTATTGGAAGCCCAAGTTTGCTCGTCTCCTTTAAATAGTTCCAATTTTTCACAATTTCAAATTTTCTGTCCTCTCAGATTTTTTTTTTTTTTTTTTGGGGGGGGGGGGTTTCTTTTAAGTAACTTTTGCGAAATATATTGAGGGTGTTCTAACTTGATTATGGTGTTGACTCCGGCTTAAGTGTCGGGCATTATCGGTGTTTATCGGTTCTGTTGTGTGTGTGTGTGTGTGTGTGTGTGTACTCACCTAATTGTGCTCACCTAATTGTGCTTGCGGGGGTTGAGCTCTGGCTCTTTGGTCCCGCCTCTCAACCGTCAATCAACTGGTGTACAGATTCCTGAGCCTATTGGGCTCTATCATATCTACATTTGAAACTGTGTATGGAGTCAGCCTCCACCACATCACTTCCAAATGCATTCCATTTACTAACTACTCTGTCACTGAAAAAGTTCTTTCTAACGTCTCTGTGGCTCATTTGGGTACTCAGCTTCCACCTGTGTCCCCTTGTTCGCGTCCCACCAGTGTTGAATAGTTCATCCTTGTTTACCCGGTCGATTCCCCTGAGGATTTTGTAGGTTGTGATCATGTCCCCCCTTACTCTTCTGTCTTCCGGTGTCGTGAGTGCATTTCATACATGTGTGTGTATGTGTATGTGTGTGTGTGTGTGTGTGTGTGTGTGTGTGTGTGTGTGTGTGTGTGTGTGTGTGTGTGTGTGTGTGTGTGTGTGTGTGTGTGTGTGTGCCTAGCCACTGTTGATACACAATCTGAGTCGTGTATTTTCCAACACAATGTTTTTCTGCCTATATTTAGTTTACAAATCAGTGTATCGAGTTATCCTCAACTTTCATTCTTTCAAACACACTGTATTAACTTTCATCTCATACTAAGGAGCCTGATGTGTTCCTATTAACTTCCATCTGTGTCGTTCCGTTTTGCTGTTCCTTATGATAAACATTACATATGTGTTTATTCTGCCTTTCTCCCTAGAATCTAGTTTGCCAAGGTCTAGTTTCGACAACCTCACGTTCAGTGTGTCGAAAATCTCTTCCTACAAAACCTCTGCTCTATTGTAACGAGATCAAATTTCCCTCCAAAAAATCTATCTACTGAAGATTTTGCTAGTTTCAATTCTAAGGTCGACACCTGTCAAGGGGCCAGATTCACGAAGCAATTACGCAAACACTTACG
>NC_091163.1:9507709-9515209 GCF_040958095.1 Procambarus clarkii
TTCCATGCCATCTAGTCCAATCTCTTTTTATACTAAACAACTTATTTATATGAACAAATCCACAAGGGCCGTGACGAGGATTCGAACCTGCGTCCGGGAGCATCCCAGACACTGCCTTAATCGACTGAGGTGTCTGGGATGCTCCCGGACGCAGGTTCGAATCCTCGTCACGGCCCTTGTGGATTTGTTCATTTGATGCATCACATAAGTGTGATCTCTGTGTGTGTAACTTATTTATATATTGCTATATATATATGCTATATATATTGGTATAAATATATTGCTATATATATTGCTATATATATATGCTTATTTATATTGCTATATAGTGTTTTATCAATAGATATGAACTAGATAAGTTTAGATTCAGAAAAACTGTTTTTTTTTTTTTGGCTATCTAAACTTTTTTTGTTTAAATTTTTTTCTGAAATTGGAAAAGAAACAGGGTTGTTGATTTATGTAACAAACTACAGGATAACACACCAAACACGGAAACGCTGGAGTGTTTCAAGCGAAGGTTAGACATGTATTTAGATCTTTATCTACTCATGTTATCTACTCATTATATATACCACACTATTCAGTGAGGTATATAATCCCAAACTCATGATTATCTCTCCTTTTCTTATTCCTCTGTGTCTCATCCTAAATCCTTATCCTGATCCCTTCCCAGTGTTATTTAGTGTTAATAATTTGACACTTTCCTCCTGATAATTCCCTCCTTCATAATGGCTTCAAATTCAACAACGTTCGCAATTTTCGTTTATAATTATTTTATAGGTAACGAATAATTGAAACGTTTTTTTTATCGTGTATGAGCTGTCTTATATCGGCTTACAGGATCATCTGCATTTTCCTGTGTTTATATTCGGAAGGATCAACCGAGATTCGAACTGGGATCCGAAATATTACGAGACTGATTCACTACTAATCAGGCTCCAGCACCCGAATCTCTTGAGTGATCTGAGTGAATGAAATTTCCCTTCCCAAGCTATTGCGGGATTGAGTCTTATCAACATATTTTTGACCAAACCACACACTAGAAGGTGAAGGGACGACGACGTTTCGGTCCGTTCTGGACCATTCTCAAGTCGATTGTGAACATAACAAGATAATCAACATAAAGTAAATTATGTTATTGCTTCTAAGATTTTTGGAAGTAATGATCACTTGGGAGTGTGTTTAGTCACCTTCCAGTGTAGCTAAGTGGAGGTCTCTCAGCGTGATACAATATACAACTCCCGCCACTCTAAATACACTAAATAACTCGGAGCTGCAATCATGCATATTGCACAGTTCCCTTTTAAGTAATGCTCGGATGCTTACCACTGATTAACTTACCAGTTTATATATATATATGTATATATATATATATATATATATATATATATATATATATATATATATATATATATATATATATATATATATATATATATATATATGCGAACAAGCCTGAATGGTCCCCAGGACAATATGCAACTGAAATATATATATATATATATATATATATATATATATATATATATATATATATATATATATATATATATATATATATATATTAGTATATTTTGGTAGCAGTCTTTCCTGTAGACATATATTATTAAATATGACCGAAAAAGTAAGATTAATAATTCTAACACGAATTTTCTCAATCTTTCGTACATTACGCTTCACTGTTGGAGGTAAATCAAAAATCACTTCTCCAAAATTCATTTTTATTTCTAGTCTGACGCGACACGGGCGCGTTTCGTAAAACTTATTACATTTTCAAAGACTTCACAAATACACAACTGATTAGAACTTACGTATCTCTGATTTTATATCTACATTTGAGTGAGGTGGGAGGGGTGATGTGGCATTAACACAAGACAGAACAAGAGGGGATATTAATAGGGTATTAAAAGTATCAACACAAGACAGAACAGAAACAATGGGTATTGAATAGAAGTGTTTGTAGAAAGCCTATTGGTCCATATTTCTTGATGCTTCTATATTGGGGCGGAGTCTTGAGGTGACTCAAGCAGCGATAGCAGGCGGCTTGACGTTTGCGAGGCACTACACATCAAGAAGTCAACACCAGCAATCAACAGCGAATTATTGCACAACTATATTCTACCCACCTCAAGACTCCGCCCCAATATAGAAGCATCAAGAAATATGGACCAATAGGCTTTCTACAAACACTTCTATTCATGACCCATTGTTTCTGTTCTGTCTTGTGTTGATACTTTTAATACCCTATTAATATCCCCTCTTGTTCTGTCTTGTGTTAATGCCACATCACCCCTCCCACCTCACTCAAATGTAGATATAAAATCAGAGATACGTAAGTTCTAATCAGTTGTGTATTTGTGAAGTCTTTGAAAATGTAATAAGTTTTACGAAACGCGCCCGTGTCGCGTCAGACTAGAAATAAAAATGAATTTTGGAGAAGTGATTTTTGATTTACCTCCAACAGTGAAGCGTAATGTACGAAAGATTGAGAAAATTCGTGTTAGAATTATTAATCTTACTTTTTCGGTCATATTTAATAATATATATATATATATATATTATCTTGAAGCTGCGCTCTTAGCGCAGCTGCGCTAAGATAATATAATTGAAGCTGCGCTCTTATATCAACGTCCAATTGTACGTTGGTATAAGAGATTGGTTTAGTCATTGTATATTAATAAATATGTATTTTGTAATATATGTATTTTGACTCTCTCGTGTCAGGTCCTGATGGAGTAAATGAGCAAAATGATCAGTTAAGTCAGGACGACTAAATAGTCGTACTGTCTTAGAACGATTAAGTAGCACGACTATGGTGTCGTACTGACTTAAACAACATTTTTTTTTAAAGTTAGCAATGCTTTAAAAGACCAGTAAGGATATTAGATGATTAATCACCTATATTAAATACCATTGATAAATATATTTTACAGCTCGGCTATTGAGTTCAAATATTCTGGAAAAAGGCGTAACTTCCCCTTTCCTAATATTTCAAGCCATCGGCTCCGGACACTGAGTTATTTGGTCCTTTAGGCCTCGTTATCTGCAGCCAACACTATCACGCGGACGAATTGGTGATTCTGAACACTGGGATGTTCCTCTGAACACTGATATGTTCCTCTGAACAAAGAGATTGTTCACGTTTCTAAACATTTGTGTGTTCATGGTAATTGTTCTTCATTACTCAGGAACAAACTGTGTTCTTGATGCGATGTTTGTGTAATATTGCTCCTTATTCATAACAAATATAGAACAGTTAGTTGAATTATAGTAGAATTATAACACAATTATAGGAGAGTTACAGTAGAGTTAAAAGAATTACGGTAAAATTAAAGAAGAATTATAGTAAAAATAATAAAATTATAGAAGCATTATAATAGATTTACAGTAAAATTATAGTTGAACTAAAGTAATATTATAGAAGAATTATAGTAAAAATATAGTTGAATTATATAAAATTTATGGAAAAATTAAAGTAAAATTGAATAGAAATAAATTTGAATTAAAGTAAAATTATATAAGAAGTATTATAGCTTTATTATTTATTTATAGAAAAAATAGAGTATGATTACAATAAAATTATATTAACATTATAACACAATTACAGTAGAATTATAATAGAACTATAGTTAATAACAGAAGAATTAATGGAAACTTAGACTAATAATAAAAATGCTATAAATTTATAGTAAAAAGTATAGAAGAATTACTATCATTCTTCTATACTTTTAATTTTTAATTATAGAAGAATTATTATAATTCTTCTATACTTTTAATATTTAATTATAGAAGAATTATAGTAAAGTTTTCGTATAATTACTAAATTAAAAACTAATAAAATTTAGTCTTCGTGATTATTAAGGTAAAATTACAGTAGAACTATGGAAAAATCATATTAGTGTAATATAATTACAATAGAATTAAAGAAGAATTAAAGCAAAAATAAAGAAAAACTTTTAGCAAACTTATAGTTTATAGTCAAAATATAGTAAAATTATAGTAGAATTGGTCTAAATATAGCAGATTTATAGCAGGATTTCTAGAGCTTCAGGTTAATTATTAAACAGTTGTGCAGAATGGTATTGTGAGAGAATTGGCCTTTTGTGTTAAGGGGATATGACTGATAGAAATAAAAGTCATCCAATTTTAAACTTTATTGACTTTATTTATTTAGAGAATGCCATGAGAGGAGAGGCTGGGCGAGGGACATCCATCGTTAACTTTATTGATGAAAGAGTTAACGGTCATTAGAGAGTCATTTGTGAAGAGGCTTAGTTACTTAACTCTTGGACACAGCATTCTCTCTCTCTCTCGTGAAGACTGTAATGCTTCCTCTATACCTATTGTCTACTTCGTGGACAAAACACCTCCCTTCTGCCTCTCATGGCGTCTCCCTTTTGGCTACAACAGAGATCCTCTACACCCAACGTCTCCATCGTGGATATAAAGTTCTTCTACACATTCTACCGCCTTTTCTCGTTGACTCAACAAACTCCTCAGAACTTCTAACGCCTGTCTTGTTGACTCGACCTAATTACTCCACAGCAACTAACACAGCGGGTGTCAAAGTTATTTCTTTTCGCGGGTCAGAATTTATTTGATGTTACCTGACGCAGTACTCAGTACTCAGAATAATCGCAGTACGATTATTCACACACTCGACTTGAGAATGGTCCAGGACGGACGGAAACGTCGTCGTCCCTTCACCTTCTAGCGTGTGGTCTGGTCAACATGTCGCAGGGTAAGATGTGGAAGACCTTCGTCCTCTAGAAGAAAGACTAAACTCGCTGTTCAAAATTTTGTTAATGATAATAAATGCTACAAAGGTCACCTGGCATTTGTGATATTTGGAATTTTTTGGTCTGGAATGTTGCATCAAGGCTTAGAGCAAATGTTTGCCTTACGCTAATCTTGAGTATTGAATTTAAGTAGGCGTTAGTAGGTTGAGAATAGAGCAGAGATTTGTTAATATGAATTTTGAGAGAGGAACTATTCAATTGTACTTCCAAACATGGATGTAATCTTTGAGGCAAAGTGCTTTACCCCCAAGAGGTCTGGTCGGAGACCGGGCCGTAAGGCCGTTGATCCCCGGGGCTCCACAAGGTGGGTAGCCGGGATAATTTAGTCCCAAATGTCGACAAAAATGCTCCAACATGAACACTTTAAAACTTTCAACTTAAAAGAATCACTTTGTAACCATTTCTAGCTGAAGAAATCCGGATTCTTTATGAACACCGATAAGAAATGGATTTCGAGAAATGGAGAAATTTTTCTCGGGATATTGTAAGTCAGTAAATCTTTCGTGAAACTCATTTCTTAACGCAGAAATCTTGCTGTAGTACTTTTCTGTATAGGTATTACCATAAAAATCTGGCGAGTGTTGGGAGGGTTTTAAAGGTTGGAAAAGTATATGAGATATACTCAATACAGGAATACTTTAAAAAATGTATTATTACATTACAAAGACGAAAAAGATTTATAAAACTCTATCGCCAATTTATTACGTCCAGAAATCATTGTATATAAGTCATTTAAATGTTGAGCAGACCACACACTAGAAGGTGAAGGGACGACGACGTTTCGGTCCGTCCTGAACCATTCTCAAGTCGATTGTGACTTGAGAATGACTTGAGAATGGTCCAGGACGGACCGAAACGTCGTCGTCCCTTCACCTTCTAGTGTGTGGTCTGGTCAACGTACTTTAGCCACGTTATTGTGACTCCTCGCCTGCATATAAATGCTCTGTGTTATTCACCGTGACAGCTAGAGGTCCAATTTATTTATAAGCTTTCAATTCATCTACATTCTTTCCTTTGTGTTCCACAAAACATATGATTTTTTTCACCACCTAGTGTATGAATGGAATTTAGAAGAGCTCCCCGGCCTTAACTATCGATCAACTATCGATTAACTATCAAGTTTATTGCAATAACAGGTCCGTGAGGGGTTATCATTTCCTTCTATAAAGCAGTTCAACTCTCTGTGGTTAAGATATGTTTAATGTTTTAATACACAACACTTCGCTATGATATAATACACCTTTTCTAAACTGGGACTCCGCTGAACACCATCGTATCTAGGATGGTGTTCATCCTAATGTACCCTAATATAACTAGAGGCTCCGTGGAACCCCTAATATAACTAGGGGCTCCGTGGAACCTCTAATGGAACTAGGAGCCCCACTGAACCCCAAGCTAACTAAGGGTTCTATAAGAGATAGTGCTAAATAGGCTAATTCTCATAATATACAAATGTTTTTTTGAGTAATTTTTGTGTTTAATGGCTCTCATTTAACCTACATCAAAAGCAAGGACAGAAATCGTCTCGTTAAGGTTGACATCCGTGATAGTTCAAGTCAATTCGAAGGTAAAGCTTTTTCACGAGGTATCTAAATTGCTTTTCATAATTGAAGCTGAAACCAACCATTAATTTATGTATTGCACTTAATTTATCATAACTCTTCATTCAAAACAAATTATAATTAATACCTCATTATTAGTGATAATAATAATAAAACCACGTCGTATGCGACTCTAACAGTTCTATATATGTCGTCTGCGACGCTAGACAGCCCTTAATATGTCGTCTGCGACGCTAGACAGCCCTTAACATGTCGTCTGTGACGCTAGACAGCCCTTAACATGTCGTTTGCGACGCTAGACAGCCCTTAACATGTCGTCTGCGACGCTAGACAGCCCTTAACATGTCGTCTGCGACGCTAGACAGCCCTTAACATGTCATCTGCGACGCTAGACAGCCCTTAACATGTCATCTGCGACGCTAGACAGCCCTTAACATGTCATCTGCGACGCTAGACAGCCCTTAACATGTCATCTGCGACGCTAGACAGCCCTTAACATGTCATCTGCGACGCTAGACAACCCTTAACATGTCATCTGCGACGCTAGACAGCCCTTAACATGTCATCTGCGACGCTAGACAACCCTTAACATGTCATCTGCGACGCTAGACAGCCCTTAACATGTCATCTGCGACGCTAGACAACCCTTAACATGTCATCTGCGACGCTAGACAGCCCTTAACATGTCATCTGCGACGCTAGACAACCCTTAACATGTCATCTGCGACGCTAGACAGCCCTTAACATGTCATCTGCGACGCTAGACAACCCTTAACATGTCATCTGCGACGCTAGACAGCCCTTAACATGTCATCTGCGACGCTAGACAACCCTTAACATGTCATCTGCGACGCTAGACAGCCCTTAACATGTTATCTGCGACGCTAGACAGCCCTTAACATGTCATCTGCGACGCTAGACAACCCTTAACATGTTATCTGCGACGCTAGACAGCCCTTAACATGTCATCTGCGACGCTAGACAGCCCTTAACATGTCATCTGCGACGCTAGACAGCCCTTAACATGTTATCTGCGACGCTAGACAGCCCTTAACATATCATCTGCGACGCTAGACAGCCCTTAACATGTCATCTGCGACGCTAGACAGCCCTTAACATGTCATCTGCGACGCTAGACA
>NC_091163.1:9520209-9522709 GCF_040958095.1 Procambarus clarkii
TCTCTCTCTCTCTCTCTCTCTCAATGAGATAATCACTCCAAGCGACAACTATTGTTGGTCAACAAGCCCTGATCGGGAGAGTAATGACCAGGGTAAACTAGCTAAGTAGTTAATTGGGTGCCTCTGGCCTGGCACTCGTGGTGCCATAACGTCTTTACCGCGCGCCTTGAGTGCCAGCCCCTTGTTAGAGGGTCTTACACTACACTTAATCACCTTCAATGTTTTTTTTACCCCTAAGGTTAGCGGGAGTTATTGTACTAGGCTTAGAAAGCCTAGTACTAGTCTTTCTAAGCCTAGTGACCAGGCTTAGAAAGCCTGGTCACGTGTGTCTCTCTCTTGATGGAGTTCTGTTGTTTGCTCTAGTTAGCAGGCTGGAGCTCTGTTGTTTGCTCTAGTTAGCAGGCTGGAGTTCTGTTGTTTGCTCTAGTTAGCAGGCTGGAGTTCTGTTGTTTGCTTTAGTTAGCAGGCTGGAGTTCTGTTGTTTGCTTTAGTTAGCAGGCTGGAACACTGTTGTTTGCTCTAGTTAGCAGGCTGGAGCTCTGTTGTTTGCTCTAGTTAGCAGGCTGGAGCTCTGTTGTTTGCTCTAGTTAGCAGGCTGGAGCTCTGTTGTTTGCTCTAGTTAGCAGGCTGGAGTTCTGTTGTTTGCTTTAGTTAGCAGGCTGGAACACTGTTGTTTGCTCTAGTTAGCAGGCTGGAGCTCTGTTGTTTGCTCTAGTTAGCAGGCTGGAGCTCTGTTGTTTGCTCTAGTTAGCAGGCTGGAGTTCTATTGTTTGCTTTAGTTAGCAGGCTGGAGCACTGTTGTTTGCTCTAGTTAGCAGGCTGGAGCACTGTTGTTTGCTTCAGCCTGCTAACTGAAGCAATGTTGTTTGCTTCAGTTAGCAGGCTGGAGCATTGTTATTTGCTTCAGCCTGCTAACTGAAGCAATGTTGTTTGCTTCAGTTAGCAGGCTGGAGCATTGTTGTTTGCTTCAGCCTGCTAACTGAAGCAATGTTGTTTGCTTCAGTTAGCAGTCACGGTTCTTCTCAAGCACGGCCTGAGGGGGTGGTGGGGGGCAGGCCTGACTTGTGAGAGCTTGATCCAACAGGCTGTTGCTTGCAGCCGAGCGGGTTTTCTTTATTCTTATAGTCTTATGCTTTAATAGAAGACTAAAGTAAAATCAAACGAAAAAAATCCACCAATATAAAACTAAGTCAAAGATATCTTTACTGCTCCATGGGATATTAAACCCGTAATTCACTCTCCTGGCCATTCATAGGTGAGGAGAACTACGGGCTCACCATAGCCCGTGCTGCTTGGAACTTTTTGTTCCAAGCAGCAAATCTTAAACAACAGCAACATTCACACGTTAATGAATAACAATAGTCAGGGGAAAATATTATTTTTTTTTTTTTACAACAAGTTGTGATGACTCTCTGGTAATTAATGTATCAAGCCTTACATTTAATGACTTAACTTGGGGGAGGTGGGCTAATTACATGCAGATATAATGAAGGAATAAATATGTTAAGTTGTCATGGTTAATTATGCAAGGCTTAACCTTCTCACCAAGGCACTTGCAACTGATTAGTTTGTCCGGGACTCCAAACACACTCTTGATTATGTAATGAGAGTGGATAATTGGGTAGCATCTGTATATATATATATATATATATATATATATATATATATATATATATATATATATATATATATATATATATATATATATATATATGTTTCATTGAATATGACCGCATATTCTGTATTTATTATTTTCTGGTTTAGGGCTTCTATCCCTCTAACTATTTTCTTAGCATCAGGGATGCTAAGTTAGAGGGATAGAAGCCCTAAACCAGAAAATAATAAATACAGAATATTCGGTCATATTCAATGAAACATGTTTGAAAGAAAACCTGCTGCCAGTATACACCAATATATATATATATATATATATATATATATATATATATATATATATATATATATATATATATATATATATATATATATATATATATATATATATTATAATTTGCTTGTGCAGTGCTCGTTCAGTGCTTGTACAGTGCTCACAGAGTGGTCAGACAAGTGGAGTTAAGGACACTGCATGGAAGGGTTATTGGTCCAAGGAACACTACTTCACTCTTACTTAAACCTTTGGTTGCTAAAGTTATCTTATATACAATTCTACTGTCTTTGAAAATGTTGACACGTTCAACGAAACACATATCTGAGTTGTCAGCTGTATCCAGGTCACCCATCGCTTCCCCACCGTCCCATCCGAAATCCTTATCCTGACCCCTTCCAAGTGCTGTATAATGGTAATGGCTTGGCGCTTTCCCCCGATAACTCCCCACTCCTCTGCTGTCACCTCTATCCTTATCCTGACCCCTTCTAAGTGCTATATATAGTTTCTCATCTAGGGGTCATCGCTTCTAACAATGTTAGCTGCTCAGGCTCGGTTGTGAACACTCCATGGAAACTGGCATTCAGTGCCTCGCAGATTTCCTTGTCACTTTCC
>NC_091163.1:9525209-9575209 GCF_040958095.1 Procambarus clarkii
AGGTAAGAGAGAGAGAGAAAGAGAGAAAAGGTAGTAGAAGAGCGGAGATAATGATAAAAAGTGTGGATAGAGCTTCGGCATCACAAACACACACTGGGCCCCCTGTTCGAGTCCCCTAGAGCCCAAGTGAATAAGGAAAATGAGAATTACCTCCCAAACTACTGAGTATCTCACAAGGATTCAGTCTCCCCCCCCCCCAACCCCCTCCACTTCCCCCCCTGATACCAAACTACAGATGCCAGAGGGCAGACGACAGTTCAACAGCCTCCAGCATCAGGTAAAGTGATGAACGATGATGTTTGACAATCATCGAGATGAAAAGCCTCTCTCACACACGCCAGCATCCGCGTCCTCCAGTCCAAAGTCAACAGTCCAAAGTCAACAGTCCAAAGTCAACAGTCCAAAGTCAACAGTCCAAAGTCAACAGTCCAAAGTCAACATGTTTCCAATTTCAGCTTCGTGTGTTGATTCATCGTTTAGAGATGAGGTGATGAGGTTACCTTCAGCTCCTGCATGTATCATGTATGGATCCATCTCCTTAATTAAATTATGGTTGAAATAAATTCAATTTCATATATACCACTGGGAAAATTTCTGGTTATTAATCAACACTGTAAACAATGGATATTTAAAGTATAAAATCTTACATGTTTGAGTTCTTCTATGATTTCATGTGGTCTCTGGGTGATATATCGTAAGATTATAATTAGGATTATATATTATATAAAGGAAAACGTTAAACGACATCTTGACCCATACAAGGCACAGTCTATTTATTTCCGCAGAAACTCATATATGTATGTGTATATGTTGAAATTGACGATCAGGAAACACTGATTATTTGTATGCGGAAAAATCCACAAATGCTTTTCCATTTCTCTGTGGATTTTCCACATGTGTATATGTATATATATATATATATATATATATATATATATATATATATATATATATATATATATATATATATATATATATATATATATATATAGTATTGAACTGTGGATACGGAACAATAACCATCCCAATTAGTTTGCTTAAAAGTAATGTGAAACAAAACAGCTTTAATCACGCAAAAATGTAAATTAAAATGTATTGATTTCGGTCATTAGAGACTCGCCGGAACGTCATATTACACTTTTAAATAATCATGATGGAATTTTATGGGCAGTAATGAGGCCGGAAGAGGCTCGAGTGATCATTAGCATAATGACTGGGTAACAGTATATAGCAACTGATGTACAAACTACCCCCCAGTTAACGATGACCCTCTTGCGGCACCTGTTTGGCCACATATTTTCACTCCACCATCATTATTCCGGTTTCACACACACACACACACACACACACACACACACACACACACACACACACACACACACACACACACACACACACACACACACACATATATAGAGCCCAGTAGGCTCAGGAATCTGTGCACCTGTTGATTGACGGTTGAGAGGCGGGACCAAAGCTCAACCCCCGCAAGCACAATTAGGTGAGTGCAATTAGGTGAGGACACACACACACACCAAACCAAAGAGCCAGAGCTCAACCCCCGCAAGCACAAATAGGTGAGTACACACACACACACACACACACACACACACACACACACACACACACACACACACACACACACACACACACACACACACACACACACACACGCACACACAGAGCGTCAGTGTCAGAGTAGTTAACAGGTGGAATGCATTAGGCAGTGATGTGGTGGAGGCTGACTCCATACACAGTTTCAAGTGTAGATATGATAGAGCCCAATAGACTCAGGAACCTGTACACCTGTTGATTGACGGTTGAGAGGCGGGACCAAAGAGCCAGTGCTCAACTTCCGCAAGCACAAATAGGTGGGTACAAATAGGTGAGTATAGCCATACAGACACATAGAAACACATAGAAACACATATATACACATAGTTAAGCACCAGTGTGAGTGGGATGGTTAATTTCTGTAGCTAAAAAGGCAACAATCGTAATCTTAAATTACTCAGAGTAATCTATTGCTAAGGTTAATAGGGGGCAGTTATGCACCCTTGCTAATCTCAACTTCCATCAGAATGTCAATTACAGTCAGAATTTCCACTACCGTCAAATATGTTCCCCAATTCAACGAAATTTGTTAAAAACTAGAGAACAGATTTTATATAATTTGTGTTATGTCTTTTAATAATCTTCAAATTTGCTTAGGGATTATCCTGAAAAGTTGAGAAATTGAAAAGGAAGACAAGGGAATTCCGACAAGAAATTTAAATTCAGAAAGTCCAATTGAAATTTTCACCTGACCTAAACGGCAAAGTTCCGAAATTTTCAGCACCAAATATTTCTTCAGCGCGGGAGAGTAACAGGAGGTAGAGAACGGAAGAGCATTGAAAAGTTGCAAGCAATTGCTCGAACTGTTCCTTGTTTTGGAGCCTTTGCAGCGCCTGTTGTTGATATCTTAAGTTGAGTGAATGATGCATTGTTGCTACTGAGAGGAGTATTAGTGATAGTAACGAGGTAGAGATGACCCTTGAGTGTAGAGAATGTCTTGTGATAGTGAGTTTGTGGTGACTTCACGTCCTTTTCTGTGATTGGACTGTGATTATATATATATATATATATATATATATATATATATATATATATATATATATATATATATATATATATATATATATATATATATATATATATATATATATATATATATATAATATATATAATAGCCTTTCCATTTCTGGCGCCTCAGTACAAGCCAACTTGTTAGTGCCACGAGGTGCGTAGTTGACCAATTAGTCTGCTCCTTTTTAAGCTATTCCAGTGAGATACGGCTCTTAGAGTAGGATCATTTTTCTTCATGTGGAACAAGTGTCTGAATGCCGGAGTTGGTATTTTTGGGAGGGTTAAGGCGGCTTATCTATCTTGGTTACGTGGAGTGAGAATATATCTATCTCCTCCCCTCCCCCCTCGCCCCCCATCCATTCATTTTCTCTTACCACCCCTACTTACAAACACACACACAAATAGTTACACATGGGGCGGCGGAACGGACAGTGCTTGGGGTTCGTTGCCACAGTTCCGAGTTCAATACCCCAGGTTGCGACAGAAACTAATGGGTAGAGCTTCGTTCACTCGATCCCTTTTGTTCATTTAGTTGTAAGTTCGTTCCTGGAAGGTAAACAACTATTACGGGTTGCATCTTTGGGACGAGTATGTGTTTATGTGAGTATATATGTGTGTGTGTGTGTGTGTGTGTGTGTGTGTGTGTGTGTGTGTGTGTGTGTGTGTGTGTGTGTGTGTGTATGTGTGTGTGTGTGTGTGTGTGTGAGTGTGTGTACTCACCTAGTTGTTCTCACCTAGTTGTGCATGCGGGGGTTGAGCTTTGGCCCTTTGGTCCCGCCTCTCAACTGTCAATCAACTGGTGTACAGTTTCTTGAGCCTACTGGGCTCTATCATATCTACATTTGAAACTGTGTATGGAGTCAGCCTCCATACATAGTTAACTCAGTTTAGTTAAAAACCCCTCATATCTCTTAAAGAGAAAACATCTCTTTGTCTGTTTGTCTTATCATTTTGTTTGTGCAAAATTGGAGACCAGATACTATGGGCTAGCCTCACGCAAATATTCTTGGGGGGGGGGGAGCTCGGGGGGATGGTCTGGGAAACGGAACAGACATAAGTTTACCGAGTTAAGGCTCAGTAAAATGCTTTAATTAAGAAATATTAGGGTATTTTCATGAAGTCAGTAGTGAAATGTGGCAAACGATTAACGTAGAGTTTATCTCCGGTGGTCCGCTTGTGGTAGCATTGCTAACAATGAAATTAAAAATTGTTGGTAATCATTTTACGTTTTCTCAGTTATTTGCTGGGATATAAACATGAATTTGGCTTCAAAATGTTTGCAAATGAATTATCTAGAGAACTCATACAAAATAAAATGTTATATATATATTAGTATATTTTGGTAGCAGTCTCTTGTAAACATATGTTGTTGAATATGACATGAAAGGTAAGATTAATAATTCTAACACGAATTTTCTCAATATTTCTTATGTTTTTCTTCACTGTCGGTGAAATCTCAGAAGAATTTTGGAGAATTGATATTTCCATTACCACCGACAGTGAAGAAAAACGTAAAAAAATATTGAGAAAATTTGTGTTAGAATTATTAATCTTACCTTTTCGGTCATATTCAACAACATATAAATATATATATATCCCTTTTCCTTTAATTTTTCTCTCTCCTTTCCTTTTTGGCTCGTACGTGGGAAGGCCCCTGATAATTTCCTTCCTACTTTCCTTTTTCCTTTCCCTCTTCGACTTTTCCTTTCCCTACAGCTGGAGCAGCTCGTCCACTGGAAACCCTTGTTCACCCGTTAGCCACGTTTCGCGCTCTTAATTACCAATAATTTGTAATGCAATTACCTGCCACATTATTCACCATTCGGGATAGTTATGATAATGAGAGCTGTTCTCACTCTCATTACCCGTTCATGGCCGGGAATATATCAGTGAGGGGCAGTGAGGCGACGATGGGAACTCAACACCTGTCTGTGAGTGTGTTAGCAGGTGTTTAATGCACGTGTGTGTAGTGAAGCTGGAGGGGTAAGGGGCGTCTGCAACATGGAAACCATTCAATGTCTCTGTATATCTGGATCACAAATCACTTACGTCTGGACCCGCTTGTGTAAAATATATTAAAAAGATCAATATGTCACACACAGAGATCACAATAACGTGATGCATCAAATGAACAAATCCACAAGGGATTTGTACCCTGTCGTAGCTCAGTCGATTAAGGCAGTGTCTGGGATGCTCCCGGACGCAGGTTCGAATCCTCGTTACGGCCCTTGTGGATTTGTTCAGATCAATATGTGTGTCAAAAAGGTTAATGTCTTTCCCTGAAGACAATCCCTGTCTTCACAATATAACTAGACAGTGTTAAGTCTTCCTACATGATAACAGTACCTGTGCATATTACGACTATCACATATTTTTTGTGTTAAAGTCCATCTGACGCAGTTGGCAGTGGAAGCATCACGTTGATTTAACGCGGAGTGGTAAGTTTAAAGTTAACTGAGGGTGTTTAGGAGGCAAACGTGCTCCTTTGAGGTGATTGCAACTCAGGGCTCAGAGTGTGTCTTGAGAATACTGCCAGGTGATGGTGTGTGCAGGTGTGGAAAGCTTGTCTTAGTGTGTGTGAACGAAGGAGTTTGAGAATTCATTATATTAACAAAAATGTATGGTTTCCATGCAGAAATATCTGTACATAATTTACATTTGCTTTTACAATGAGTATATTGAATTTGAATATTTTAATTAGTCCATTATGTAATTCCTACTTTTGGATTATACATAACTTGTCCTAACTTACTGTGGCTCACACCAAACTATGACCATACCTAAGCAATAGTGTCCAAACTTCATCTAAACCCAATCTAACTTTCATCATATATTACTGCTAACTAATTAGCCACACGTATCACCCAACACCATTACCCTACGAATGTTTGTGTGAGCAATTTTCACGCAGTTTCACGTGCACGAAAACTCTGCTAATGCGTCCAGCGATGCAGAGCGATACAGTCAAGACAATTTAATGGGTGAGTGTCCCTAGGAAGGGCGGGTACCTTGTGTAGAAAATTTTCTTTGTGCTGCGATCCTGGAGCGGAACACAGACGATGTTATGGGGAGGAATTGTAGCTTTGCCCTGGAGAGGCAAATGGGTAGGAAAGAGGTTAATACTGGCGGAGGGAAGAGTAGGAATAAGGGGGATTAATACAGCGATAGAGGGATTTATAAGGAGGAATAAAATTGGGATTAGGGGGATAATGGAGGTATTCAAAGCTTGAAAGACAGAAACAAAAAAAAATATTATATGAACGATGATTGTAGGAAAATCTGAAATTAATGCATGAACGGGGGGATAGTTAACATGATTAACTATTTACTGTGTCACGGACATTGTATGTGTCTTGTCTATGCATCATTTTCTACTCCTTTTAGACTAAATGAAACTTTTCAGCAAACTCCTTGGGAAGGTTTCTCTGCCACCTGGCGAGGGCCTACCACCTGGCGAGGGCCTACCACCTGGCGAGGGCCTACCACCTGGCGTGGGGCAGCCATCTGCCGATTTGAGTGTGTTTGGGTTCAGAGGTGTCAGTGGTGGACCAGCTATAACACGGGATGAGGTACAAGAACCAGTTGTAACAAAAGGGGTGATACATGGACCAGGTCTAACACAGTGGGTGATACATGTACCAGGTATTCTAACACCTGGAGGCAAAGCTGTAAGCTGAAGGCAAACAGCTTCAGCTTACCATCCTCGCCAACACTCAGCCATTAAGGGAAGACGAGCAAACTGCTTTTCCTTAACTTAATTGCCTCTTCCAAGCTTTCAATCAAAGTCTTAGCAATTATTCTTTACACTCAATTTTTCCTTTATTCCAGATAATTTTAATATTTTACCATTTCATCGTTTCTATATTATTATTTCTCTATTTTGCAGTCAGTGGCCCCCATAGACATGTTTTTAAGTATGAGTGAATGAGTTGGATCAATGTTTCTGACACGAGTCATTTCTATGTTTTAGGTTCTTTTGCATTGGAAGGAAAATAGAATATTAACTCCACGAAGTTAATCTTAGCTGCTAACGAGGTTGTTAAATGCTGCTTAGTTTTATCTTTGCTGTTTTAGACGCCGGGAAGGGAAGATGGAAACGTCATAGTTTATTGTTTCTTAGTGTTTCATGAAGAGAGATTGTTATCTGCCTTGAGTGGTGGTTTCCCTGCTAAGATAGTTGGTTACTCTGTTATTAAGGGATAGTTACCTCTGTCATTAAGATGTAGTTACTTCTGTCACTAATGGATCGTTACCCCCCCCCTATCATTAATGGGTAGTTACCCCCCCCCCCCTGTAATTAAGGGGTAATTACCCCTGTAATTATGGGGTTGTTACTTCAGTCATTAAGCGGTAATTACCCCCTTTCATGAGGACAGAATATTCGGGTATGTATATCTTGAGGTTATCTTGAGATGATTTCGGGGCTTAGTGTCCCCGCGGCCCGCTTCTCGACCAGGCCTCCACCCCCAGGAAACAGCCGGTGACAGCTGACAAACTCCCAGGTACCTATTTACTGCTAATATGTACATTCCAGTTGGTTGACAGAGTGGTGGAGATAAGTCGCTCTTGTCATATCTCTCAGTTACCCTGTACAACTCACTCTTATTATTATTATCTTATTAAAATTTCTTACCTTAATTAAC
The DNA here is from genome assembly GCF_040958095.1 of Procambarus clarkii. NCBI lineage: Eukaryota > Metazoa > Arthropoda > Malacostraca > Decapoda > Cambaridae > Procambarus > Procambarus clarkii. The sequence continues at coordinate 9,532,478 of NC_091163.1, forward strand.
GGAGGATAAAAATAAAGTTTCTTATCTCGAACGCAACAGTCGGTCAAAACTAACCTTCAGGAATAATTTCGCTCTCAGAGATATATTAATTTTTCACACTTATAACTTATAAGTAGATCTATTTTATGCGTCTCTAAAGTTCCCAACAACTTTGGTATAAAACTTCAGAGGTGTTTAAAAAAAAAACATTACGGGATCTTTCCGGGAAGTTAATAGTAAGTTAACTTCATAGTTAACTTCTTCATGTTTCCGGGAAGTTAATAGTAAGTTAACTTCATAGTTAACTTCTTCATGGTGGAAAAGATTCCGTAAATTTTGTTGGAATTTTTTTGTGGGGGGAAAACTGATAGAGTGAGAGAGGAAGAATAGTTAGTTGAACTCCTGGCAGACACGTTTGGGGAAATTAATTGATATTTAATTGATTGATTAATTTTTAATTGATTAATTTTTAATAAATTGATTAATTAATTTAATTGATTAATTAATTGATTAATTGATTGACTTTGCTGTGGTGATTTCCACATAATACATTTAATTTATTTGATGGACAATGCTTTGCGGCGAAGAGTTATTGTGTACTTACTTAATTGTGCTTGCGGGGGTTGAGCTCTGGCTCTTTGGTCCCGCCTCTCAACTGTCAATCAACTGGTGTACAGATTCCTGAGCCTACTGGGCTCTATCATATCTGATAGCGTGAGTGAGTATTGTGGCTAGGCCCGTAGTCCCTTAAGTGCATTAGTTGAACTGTTCAAAAAATCCTAAAGTAACAAGAGCTTTGAACAAAGTGCTTTGAGCAGGATTATGCACAGGGCGGGGGGGGGGGGGGAGTTTCTAGGGAGGAAATCCACAGGATCCGTGATGAAGGTTCGAACCAAAGCCATGAGACCCCTTGGGAGACTCGAATCTCCCCCGTCAACGAGACCATAAGGATGTCAATGTTTCAGCAAACCCCAATGATAAGACAATTTAAGGATGATGCGGAGCTGGTCGGCCGAGCGGACCGCACGCTGCACTTGTGATCCTGTGGTCCCGGGTTCGATCCCAGGCGCCGGCGAGAAACAATGGGCAGAGTTTCTTTCACCCTATGCCCCTGTTACCTAGCAGTAAAATAGGTACCTGGGTGTTAGTCAGCTGTCACGGGCTGCTTCCTGGGGGTGGCGGCCTGGTCGAGGACCGGGCCGCGGGGACACTAAAAAGCCCCGAAATCATCTCAAGATAACCTCAAGATGCAGAATGTAGTACCTGAGGGGCTGTTATAACAGATATCTGATTAAGAGGCTAGAACAGGATCTGCTAAGACACTCAGAACGAGGCCTCAGGGTGGACAGGAGAATGACAGAGTCCTCAGGGTGGACAGGAGAATGACAGAGTCCTCAGGGTGGACAGGAGAATGACAGAGTCCTCAGGGTGGACAGGAGAATGACAGAGTCCTCAGGGTGGACAGGAGAATGACAGAGTCCTCAGGGTGGACAGGAGAATGACAGAGTCCTCAGGGTGGACAGGAGAATGACAGAAGGTGTGCTGACCTTAGGGACAATGTAAAGTCATTTAGCTGATATATACGAATAGGAACAGGACAAGATAGATGTTGATTGACGGTTAAGAGGCGGGACCAAAGAGCCAAAGCTCAACCTTCCTCAATCAGCAGAAAGCATTAAGCCATTTCTACTATAAAACGAATAGTAACGTGTTACTAACTCACCGAAAAGAACCTTCAAATTCCAATTTAAGTGAAGTAATAGGGATATATATATATATATATATATATATATATATATATATATATATATATATATATATATATATATATACTTAGGATCTAATAGATTCCCACTATTAAATATCATAAAAGCAACTTTCAATTACTCCCAATTTTTCATTTACCATTTATTGCTTTGTCTATAGTTACCATTTAACGGAAGCAGTAATTAATGATCACTTTTGATCTTACAAATATATGTTAAGTTCCCAATTACATTTATGAGGTATACCTCTGCATGAGGTATACATAGGTGGAATCTAAGAATTTGGTGAAGGAAAGGTGGTGAAGGGTAGGGAAGGTGGTGAAGGGTAGGGAAGGTGGTGAAGGGTAGGGAAGGTGGTGAAGGGTAGGGAAGGTAGTGGAGGGTAGGGAAGGTGGTGAAGGGTAGGGAAGGTGGTGAAGGGTAGGGAAGGTGGTGAAGGGTAGGGAAGGTGGTGAAGGGTAGGGAAGGTGGTGGAGGGTAGGGAAGGTGGTGAAGGGTAGGGAAGGTGGTGAAGGGTAGGGAAGGTGGTGAAGGGTAGGGAAGGTGGTGAAGGGTAGGGAAGGTAGTGGAGGGTAGGGAAGGTGGTGAAGGGTAGGGAAGGTGGTGAAGGGTAGGGAAGGTAGTGGAGGGTAGGGAAGGTGGTGAAGGGTAGGGAAGGTGGTGAAGGGTAGGGAAGGTAGTGGAGGGTAGGGAAGGTGGTGAAGGGTAGGGAAGGTGGTGAAGGGTAGGGAAGGTGGTGAAGGGTAGGGAAGGTGGTGAAGGGTAGGGAAGGTGGTGAAAGGTAGGGAAGGCGGTGAAGGGTAGGGAAGGTGGTGAAGGGTAGGGAAGGTGGTGAAGGGTAGGGAAGGTAGTGGAGGGTAGGGAAGGTGGTGAAGGGTAGGGAAGGTGGTGAAGGGTAGGGAAGGTGGTGAAGGGTAGGGAAGGTGGTGAAGGGTACGGAAGGTGGTGAAGAGTAGGGAAGGTGGTGAAGGGTAGGGAAGGTGGCGGAGGGTAGGGAAGGTGGTGAAGGGTAGGGAAGGTGGTGAAGGGTAGGGAAGGTGGTGAAGGGTAGGGAAGGTGGTGAAGGGTAGGGAAGGTGGTGAAGGGTAGGGAAGGTGGTGAAGGGTAGGGAAGGTGGTGAAAGGTAGGGAAGGCGGTGAAGGTAGGGAAGGTGGTGAAGGGTAGGGAAGGTGGTGAAGGGTAGGGAAGGTGGTGAAGGGTAGGGAAAGTGGTGAAGGGTAGAGTGAAGGAAGAATTAGTCTGTCTTAGGTCTCTCTTCTGGCCTTAGGTCCTTCTATCATTTAGGCTAGTCTAAGGACCATTATATCTCTCTAGTGACTTCGACGATAGCAGGAAGCCGACGGCTTATCAAAGGTCCCTACACCCCCTATTTGTCTCAAATATAGTGAGATACCTGTGTACCTTAGCCCATGATAAGTGTAGAACTCACATTGGCTCACAGAGTTGCCTCAAAAACTTGTGAGTTCTGCGTATGCATTGTTCAGGTTCGTGGACCGTTTTAAAACTTATTGTTTTTGCATCAAACAAATACATGAACGAGACAGCTGGAATAGATCTTTTCCAGAAATGAGTCGCCATTCATTCCTACAACCCAGTGGGCACAACATATAAGAGACGCGTTAATTAAACATTGATTTAACGTTTGTTGTTGTTTAAGAATCGCTACCTGGAACAAGAAGTTCCAAGTAGCACGGGTTATGCCCGCCAAACACACACCGAAACTACGACGTTGGTACAACGTTCGAACAAGTTTTAACACCTCCTAACCAGTTATAACAAGCAATATAGCAAGTTGTAACAACGTTCTAATACGTCATAAACACGTTAAGCCAAGATGTAACAACTTTATTACAAGTTGTAACAAGCTGAAAATAGAGACAGTTACGGTTTGTGTTTCCAGGGTGATGATCCCGCAGTGTTGATTTGACGTTGAGCTCTTTGATACTGTGCCCACTGGGAAAGTGCATATAGGGGGTACACACACACACACACACTGTGTGTGTGTGTGTGTGTACTCACCTAGTTGTGCTTGCGGGGGTTGAGCTCTGGCTCTTTGGTCCCGCCTCTCAACCGTCAATTAACAGGTGTACAGGTTCCTGAGCCTATTGTGCTCTATCATATCTACACTTGAAACTGTGTATGGAGTCAGCCTCCACCACATTGCTTCCTAATGCATTCCATTTGTTAACCACTCTGACACTAAAAAAGTTCTTTCTAATATCTCTGTGGCTCATTTGGGCACTCAGTTTCCACCTGTGTCCCTTAGTGCGTGTGCCCCTTGTGTTAATTAGCTTATCTTTATCAACCCTGTCGATTCCCTTGAGAATCTTGAATGTGGTGATCATGTCTCCCCTAACTCTTCTGTCTTCCAACGAAGTGAGTTTCAATTGTGTGTGTGTGTGTGGGTGTGTGTGTGTGTGTGTGTGTGTGTGTGTGTGTGTGTGTGTGTGTGTGTGTGTGTGTGTGTGTGTGTGTGTGTGTGTGTGTGTGTGTGAGTGTGAAAGCTTCGCCCGAACTTAAAACTTTAACAATTTTAAACAGAACTTAAAGTTTTCTGTACCCGGAAAGAATTTTGTGGTGTGGGCTTCAGTGGCCAACTTTCCAACAGACAAAAAGTCTGACTGAACTCGGGAGCGAGCCCCGTCCACGGCTCGTGTCTGAGGGAGAGAAAGCACACCATCAATTTTCTTTATAGGAAAGTAGGTAAATGTTAGGTACCTGGGCGTTAGTCAGCTGTCACGGGCTGCTTCCTGGGGGTGGAGGCCTGTTCGAGGACCGGGCCGCGGGGACACTGAAGCCCCGAAATCATTTCGAGATAACCAAGATCATTACGAATGTGGAATATATCAGATAAACAATAGGTTAGGTTAGGTTAGGGAAAAAGGAACTATTAGGAGAAAGCGCTAAGCTACTAATAGGTCAGGAGTCAGTTCATTAGACAACCGACGGCGAGAGAGGCGGGGCCCAAGAGCTAACAGCTCAATCCTACAGGTACAAATATTAAATACACACGTACACACACAAACAAAAAAAGGGGAACTGTAGAGAGGGACGAAGAGGGAATGGGAATTATCAGAGCCGTACCTCGTACGACCCTAACAGACCGTACCACGTACGACCCTAACAGACCGTACCACGTACGAGCCTAACAGACCGTACCACGTACGGGCCTAAAAGGCCGTACCACGTACGACCCTAACAGACCGTACCACGTACGGGCCTAACAGACCGTACCACGTACGACCCTAACAGACCGTACCACGTACGAGTCTAGAAGGCCGTACCACGTACGGGCCTAACAGACCGTACCACGTACGACCCTAACAGACCGTACCACGTACGAGCCTCAAAGGCCGTACCACGTACGGGCCTAACAGACCGTACCACGTACGAGCCTAGAAGGCCGTACCACGTACGAGCCTAGAAGGCCGTACCACGTACGAGCCTCAAAGGCCGTACCACGTACGACCCAGTCATTACAGTTTGGTGTCCTGGTTGAGACTCGACCTCAATGACTCTTTGAAGTCACTTTTGTTGAGGTCGACGTTTCACCTGCGCTCAGCCCTCGACCTTGTCATCATGCAAAGTCTCATCCACGTTTTGGTCTTAACCGCATGCCGTTATCTCTCCCACAATCCCTGAGTCCTGTTTGGTGGTGGAGTCTCCCTCAATGGCCGTCAGTCCACTGGTCTCGCCTCCACACAGACGCTTCATTTCGGTCCTGTCGTACGTCAAAACGACGTCGCATGAGTGATGGAAGAACACAAAACCGGTAAGTATTACTAAAAATGACTCCCAGGTCAGGTGTCCTTCGAAGTGAACCTTTGGGATCTCGAAAACTTCCCAAAGGAATTTTGACAGTTCGTTTATCTTCCACTGGGCTTCTTGCTAGCGCAGAACGGAGCCGATCATAGGAAGCCTGTGATAAAATGAACTCTGGTCGACGTTTTGAAGCAGTGTGGGGTCACAGGTGGGGTTGGGAGACATGATGTTCATCTTAACGAGTAACTGCACCAGGAAATTCATTTAATTGTGGCTATCTTGCCATTCCTGGACTTGCCACTTTACCACCTGAAAGCTGTCATGGGTTTTCTCCTCTTCTACATTTTGTCGGTGAATCAGAGAGGCGCCGAACATAACGAAAGAACACCCCCAGATTTTTAGAATGCTTGAACCAACCATTTTTGAAACACACAAATCTTATGGTAATTTTATGTGCTTCACAAATTTAAAAAAAGGTGCTCTTATGAGCTTTGGGAAAAATTATGTCAACTCTATATCAGAGATCATTATAATGTAGTTAGATTGGAAAGTACGAAGATGATTTTGAAAGCTGTCTCTGTGATTCTGGACAGTGGCGTAGATTGGGGAAATAGCTCTGATGGCAGGCACTGAATGTGCTGGCCTTGTCCAAACATGGTCGCCCATATTCCAGATAACCATCAAATGAGCTCATAATTATTAGGCAGTGAAGAGAGGTGAAGATGGTGAAGAAGAGAGAAGATGGTGAAGGAGAGGGAAGATGGTGAAGGAGAGGGAAGGTGGTGAAGGGTAGGGAAGGTGATGAAGGGTAGGGAAGGTGGTGAAGGGTAGGGAAGGTGGTGAAGGGTAGGGAAGGTGGTGAAAGGTAGGGAAGGTGGTGATGGGTAGGAAAGATGGTGAAGGGTAGGGAAGGTATTGAAGGGTAGGGAAGGTGGTGATGGGTAGGAAAGATGGTGAAGAGTAGGGAAGGTGGTGAAGGGTAGGCAAGGTGGTGAAGGGTAGGGAAGGTGGTGAAGGGTAGGGAAGGTGGTGAAGTGTAGGGAAGGTGGTGAAGGGTAGGGAAGGTGGCGAAGGGTAGAGAAGGTATTGAAGGGAAGGGAAGATGGTGAAGGGTAGGGAAAGTGGTGAAGGGTAGGGAAGGTAGTGAAGGATAGGGAAGGTATTGAAGGGAAGGGAAGATGTATACTGAGAAAATTTTAGAGCCAAAGCACTATACCTATTAAGCCGTGTTGACCTATAAAACTCTCTCCTACTAAAAATTATTTTCAGCGGCGAACACAAAGGCAAAAATCCTGAAAAGACATAATCGACACAAAAGTGCATCCTGAAAACACTGATTAAAAAAAATCCATGTTACCATGTAATTGCAAGAGTGAACGCAACGAACTTGTTTACGAAGAACTCACCCGACACCCGACGAAATGCTCCGAGAAGCGAACAAAATATGGTTTAACGTTTCTACATTCCCACTTGAAGAGTATCATCTTCATCAATGTCAACATTTAGACAAGACGACGTCTCTCTCAAGATATTTGCCGAATGTTAGTTAGGAGGAAATATGGTACTTTAGACCTTGTTAAAGGACTGAATAAAGAGTATAGGTAGTGTGAGATAGGGAAGGTGATGAATGATAGGGAAGGTGATGAATGATAGGGAAGGTGGTGGATGATAGGGAAGGTGGTGGATGATAGGTAACGTGGTGGATGATAGGTAACGTGGTGGATGATAGGTAACGTGGTGGATGATAGGTAACGTGGTGGATGATAGGTAACGTGGTGGATGATAGGTAACGTGGTGGATGATAGGTAACGTGGTGGATGATAGGTAACGTGGTGGATGATAGGGAAGATGACGTTATTAGCCGTTAAAATATTTAGGACCACAAATAAATGTTTAGAGACACAAAATGTTTAGAGACACAAAATGTTTAGAGACACAAAATGTTTAGAGACACAAAATGTTTAGAGACACAAAATGTTTAGAGACACAAAATGTTTAGAGACACAAAATGTTTAGAGACACAAAATGTTTAGAGACACAAAATGTTTAGAGACACAAAATGTTTAGAGACACAAAATGTTTAGAGACACAAAATGTTTAGAGACTTTATAAAAGAAAGAGCTTCAACACCCCGTTGAAATATTGTGAGCCGTTTGAATCTATATTCAAAAAAAAAAAACTATTGTTAGGTTAAGTTAATGTTTCTAGTTTTACCCAAATACATATTTGTACCTAGCTTATCGCGTGTGTAAATTCCCCGTCGTATATTTACAGTTAAATGTATTATGTTTAATTTAGAGAATATTTTACAGTTGGCTGAATTAATTAAACAAATAGTGAATAGGCAAGTAAGGTGTTTATGTGAGAGCTGATAATGTTAATTTTTACAGTGAGTACAGAGTGTATATTAAACAGATCAAACAATTTACAGTGAGTACAGGTAAAGAAGGACTGTGAACAAATACGATATTTGGCACCGTACCTCCCATTTGCACTTTCCCAGTGGGCACAGTATCAAAGAGCTCAACGTCAAATCAACACTGCGGGATCACCATAGCCCGTGCTACTTGGAACTTTTTGTTCCAGGTAGCGATTCATAAAACAACAACAAACGTTAAATCAATGTTAAATTAACGCGTCTCTTATATGTTGTGCTCACTGGGTTGTAGGAATGAATGGCGACTCATTTCTGGAAAAGATCTATTCCAGCTGACTCGTTCATGTATTTGTTTGATGCAAAAACAATAAGTTTTAAAACGGTCCACGAACCTGAACAATGTATACGCAGAACTCACAAGTTTTTGAGGCAACTCTGTGAGCCAATGTGAGTTCTACACTTATCATGGGCTAAGGTACACAGGTATCTCACGATATTTGAGACAAATAGGGGGTGTAGGGACCTTTGATAAGCCGCCGGCTTCCTGCTATCGTCGAAGTCACTAGAGAGAGATAATGGTCCTTAGACTAGCCTAAATGATAGAAGGACCTAAGGCCAGAAGAGAGACCTAAGACAGACTAATTCTTCCTTCACTCTACCCTTCACCACCTTCCCTACCCTTCACCACCTTCCCTACCCTTCACCACCTTCCCTACCCTTCACCACCTTCCCTACCCTTCACCACCTTCCCTACCCTTCACCACCTTCCCTTCCCTTCACCACCTTCCCTACCCTTCACCACCTTCCCTACCCTTCACCACTTCCCTGCCCATCACCATCTTCCTTACCCTTCACCACCTTCCCTACCCTTCACCACCTTCCCTACCTTTCACCACCTTCCCTACCCTTCACCACCTTCCCTACCCTTCACCACCTTCCCTACCCTTCACCACCTTCCCTACCCTTCACCACCTTCCCTACCCTTCACCACCTTCCCTACCCTTCACCACCTTTCCTACCCTTCACCACCTTCCCTACCCTTCACCACCTTTCCTACCCTTCACCACCTTCCCTACCCTTCACCACCTTCCCTACCCTTCACCATCTTCCCTACCCTTCACCACCTTCCCTGCCCTTCACACCTTCCCCACCCTTCACCATCTCCCCTACCCTTCACCACCTTCCCTATCCTTCACCACTTCCCTGCCCTTCACCATTTTATTACCCTTCACCACCTTCCCTACCCTTCACCACCTTCCCTACCCTTCACCACCTTCCCTACCCTTCACCACTTTCCCTACCCTTCACCACCTTCCCTACCCTTCACCACCTTCCCCATCCTTCCCCACCTTCCCTACCCTTCACCATCTTCCCTACCCTTCACCACCTTCCCTACCCTTCACCACCTTCCCTACCCTTCACCACCTTCCCTACCCTTCACCACCTTCCCTACCCTTCATCACCTTCCCTACCCTTCACCACCTTCCCTACCCTTCACCATCTTCTCTATCCTCCTCCACCTTCCCTACCCTTCACCATCTTCCCTATCCTCCTCCACCTTCCCTACCCTTCACCACCTTCCCTACCCTTCACCACCTTCCCTACCCTTCACCACCTTCCCTACTCTTCACCACCTTCCCTACCCTTCACCATCTTCCCTACCCTTCACCACCTTCCCTACCCTTCACCACCTTCCCTACCCTTCACCACCTTCCCTACCCTTCACCACCTTCCCTACCCTTCACCACCTTCCCTACCCTTCACCACCTTCCCTACCCTTCACCACCTTCCCTCTTCTTCATAACCTTCTCTCTCATTCACTATTTTTCTCTGTCACCATCTTCAGTCTCCATCACAATTTTCCATCACCTTCACCATCTTCTCTCTTCTTCACCATCTTCACCTGTCTTAACTGCCTAATAATTATGAGCTCATTTGATGATTATCTGGAATATGGGCGACAATGTTTGGACAAGGCCAGCACTTTCAGTGCCTGCCATCAGAGCTATTTCCCCAATCTACGCCACTGTCCAGAATCACTGAGACAGCTTTCAAAATCATCTTCGTACTTGCCAATCTAACTACATTATAATGATCTCTGATATAGAGTTGACATCATTTTTCCCAAAGCTCATAAGAGCACCTTTTTTTAAATTTGTGAAGCACATAAAATTACTATAAGATTTGTGTGTTTCAAAAATGGTTGGTTCAAGCGTTCTAAAAATCTGGGGGTGTTCTTTCGTTATGTTCGGCGCATCTCTGATTCACCGACAAAATGTAGAAGAGGACAAAACCCATGACAGCTTTCAGGTGGTAAAGTGGCAAGTCCAGGAATGGCAAGATAGCCACAATTAAGGGAATTTCCTGGTGCAGTTACTCGTTAAGATGAACATCATGTCTCCCAACCCCACCTGTGACCCCACACTGCTTCAAAACGTCGACCAGAGTTCATTTTATCACAGGCTTCCTCTGATCGGCTCCGTTCTGCGCCAGCAAGAGGCCCAGTGGAAGATAAACGAACTGTCAAAATTCCTTTGGGAAGTTTTCGAGATCCCAAAGATTCACTTCGAAGGACACCTGACCTGGGAGTCATTTTTAGTAATACTTACCGGTTTTGTGTTCTTCCATCACTCATGCGACGTCGTTTTGACGTACGACAGGACCGAAATGAAGCGTCTGTGTGGAGGCGAGACCAGTGGACTGACGGCCATTGAGGGAGACTCCACCACCAAACAGGACTCAGGGATTGTGGGAGAGATAACGGCATGCGGTTAAGACCAAAACGTGGATGAGACTTTGCATGATGACAAGGTCGAGGGCTGAGCGCAGGTGAAACGTCGACCTCAACAAAATAAGTGAGTTCGAAGAGTCATTGAGGTCGAGTCTCAACCAGGACACCAAACTGTAATGACTGGGTCGTACGTGGTACGGTCTGTTAGGCTCGTACGAGGTACGGTCTGTTAGGCTCGTACGAGGTACGGTCTGTTAGGCTCGTACGAGGTACGGTCTGTTAGGCTCGTACGTGGTACGGTCTGTTAGGCTCGTACGAGGTACGGTCTGTTAGGCTCGTACGTGGTACGGTCTGTTAGGGTCGTACGTGGTACGGTCTGTTAGACTCGTACGTGGTACGGTCTGTTAGGGTCGTACGAGGTACGGTCTGTTAGGCTCGTACGTGGTACGGTCTGTTAGGGTCGTACGTGGTACGGTCTGTTAGGCTCGTACGTGGTACGGCCTTCTAGGCTCGTACGTGGTACGGCCTTCTAGGCTCGTACGTGGTACGGCCTTCTAGGCTCGTACGTGGTACGGCCTTCTAGGCCCGTACGAGGTACGGCCTTCTAGGCCCGTACGAGGTACGGCTCTGATAATTCCCTTTCCCTCTTCGTCCCTCTCTACAGTTCCCCTTTTTTTGTTTGTGTGTGTACGTGTGTATTTAATATTTGTACCTGTAGGATTGAGCTGTTAGCTCTTGGGCCCCGCCTCTCTCGCCGTCGGTTGTCTAATGAACTGACTCCTGACCTATTAGTAGCTTGGCGCTTTCTCCTAATAGTTCCTTTCCCCTAACCTAACCTAACCTATTGTTTATCTGATATATTCCACATTTGTAATGATCTTCGTTATCTCGAGATGATTTCGGGGCTTTAATATCCCCGCGGCCCGGTCCTCGACCAGGCCTCCACCCCCAGGAAGCAGCCCGTGACAGCTGACTAACGCCCAGGTACCTAACATTTACCTACTTTCCTATAAAGAAAATTGATGGTGTGCTTTCTCTCCCTCAGACACGAGCCGTGGACGGGGCTCGCTCCCAAGTTCAGTCAGACTTTTTGTCTGTTGGAAAGTTGGCCACTGAAGCCCACACCACAAAATTCTTTCCGGGTACAGAAAACTTTAAGTTCTGTTTAAAATTGTTAAAGTTTTAAGTTCGGGCGAAGCTTTCACACTCACACACACACAGACACACACACACACACACTCACACACACACACACACACACACACACACACACACACACACACACACACACACACACACACACACACACACACACACACACACACACTCACACACACACACACATACACACACACACACACACACACACACACACACACACACACACACACACACACACACACACACACTCACACACACACACACACACACACACACACACACACACACACACACACACACACACACTCACACACTCACACACACTATGATAAAGACAGTGCTGGGCTTCGTTGTTAACGCCTTCCTCACGAATGTTGGTATAGCGAAATTTCTTGTTTTTCCGTTTTCTAACAATTAGACCAATCGAAAGGAAGGGGTGACTCGCGTACCTTTCATATACTGCAAGTTGTGTCGTATGCTGTACACAGATCCTGCTGTGAGACCAGTTATGTGCTCACCTATCTATGCTCATATAGGTTGCTCTCTGCTCCTGGGCTCCCCCTTTTCTACCTATATTACAGTAGTATACAAGTTCTTGAACACTCCCGTTTTCTGTTGTGGGTCCTCTGGTAGGTTAGGAGAGACTACTTTAAATTGACCGTTTTTCTTGACGTTGGGAAGACCTTATAGGAGGACGGGGCTGCTGACAGACTATATACCTCTTGAATTCGTCTTTAGCTATCAGGTAATACTAAGTTCATTAGCGACAATGGAGCTATTCCCTCAACACGCAGCTTGTGTATTATACATGTAGTTCGGACCGTTCGTGGGAGAGAAGCCGGATGGTGGATTAATTCTGGCTTCATTTATATGCTGAGGAACTGTCGGGGCTCCTTGTTCACCACCAAGCCACGGACACAGGGGTAATCACGACCCTATTCTCACCCGTGCACACATGAGCTTAATTCACACACACACACACACACACACACACACACACACACACACACACACACACACCCACACACACACACACACACACACACACACACACACACACACACACACACACACACACAGCTCCAGCCTGGAGTCCATACCTAGTTAAACACAAGACAAAGTTAGAGAAGATTCAGCGGTATGCCACCAGGCTCGTCCCGGAACTGAGAGGATTGAGCTACGAGGAAAGGCTAAAGGAGCTGAACCTCACATCCCTGGAAAACAGAAGAGTAAGGGGAGACATGATAACCACCTACAAAATTCTCAGGGGAATTGACAGGGTGGACAAAGACAAACTCTTCAGCACGGGTGGGACACGAACAAGGGGACACAGGTGGAAACTTAGTACCCAGATGAGCCACAGGGACGTTAGAAAGAACTTTTTCAGTGTCAGAGTAGTTAACGGATGGAATGCATTAGGCAGTGATGTGGTGGAGGCTGACTCCATACACAGTTTCAAGTGTAGATATGATAAAGCCCAGTAGGCTCAGGAACCTGTACACCTGTTGATTGACAGTTGAGAGGCGGGACCAAAGAGCCAAAGCTCAACCCCCGCAAGCACAAATAGGTGAGTACAAATAGGTGAGTACACACACACACACACACTCTCTTCCTTGTCCAACACACTCTCCCCATCATACCGTGAAAATAGATTTTAGATCAGGGATATCCTACACATCCAACCTCCCTGATCTTTAACAATACTTACAGAAATCATACAGGAAACACCGGTCACTGTATTTGAAAGATTTAAAAAGACATTTCAAGGAATCTAAACCAGAGGGAGAAAAAAGGTTGACACAATTATAGAAACGCCGATGTTACAATAAGAATGTCTATATTCGCATTCGCTGTGGGTTGGGAAGCTGACCAGCCTGCCAACAGGAGTCAGCAGTTGTCCGTTCCTGAACGCGTTTGTGTAAAAAAAACAAAATGTCAAAACATTCTCTACGGCTGTGGTGAGATGCATGTCACCCTCGCTTCACTTCACGTCCAACTCACCTCTCTAGAGGTTACTGGAGAGCACATTTTCCCTCCTTGATGTTATATCCGCTCAGAACTCCAGAGTATTCAGTGACGTGAAGGGCCAATATACTCGTGGTCCAGTTGGTCTGGAGAGAGAGAGTTTGTGTGGTTTGTACAATGTTGTTTGGTGTTGGTGATGAGTATTTGGCAGCTCTGTAATGGTGTGTTGACGGTCAGAGCGCGCGCGCACACACAGACACACAGACACACACACACACACACACACACACACACACACACACACACACACACACACACACACACACACACACACACACACACACACACACACAGACACACACACACACACACACACACACACACACACACACACACACACACACACACACACACACACACACACATACCTAATTTTAAAATTAAGTATGATTGGGAAGTGGGACAGGAGTCATTGCTGTAATCAACCGATAGGCTACAAAAGGCGGTATCCAAGAGTCAATGCTCGATCCTGCAAGCACAAATAGGTGAGTACACACACACACACACACCTGCAGCAGAAAGTTAGTTTGTGTGCTAACAGTTAGAGGCAGTTTGGGGGACTCGTGAGAAACTTCATTTACTATAATGTGTTAAACACAGTTTTCAGAACACCCGGTATTGTATTGTGTTGAATATTCCTCACTGTAAATCTCCGAAAATTTACATAAAAGTTATGTTGTAGAGAAGAAAGTTTGATAAGGCAGACGTTTTATTTACAAATTTATATTTCTGAGGCTCAAGTATATTGTTCCGTGTTATGCAAATGACTTACATAGAGCTGCAAATATTTTGGAATAAATAATACTTTATCTATACTCATTATTGTCTTGACAGCCTAAAATGACAACAATCACATTCAGTTTTGTATTGCCAAACTCCGCTACTTCAAGGAATCGTATCCCAAAGACTTATCGCGAATCAAAGTTACTCTCGCAAAGATCAGTGTAAAAAATGGCATTCACCGCCATTTCAACTGCAGGCGAGGAGTCACAATAACGTGGCTAAAGTATGTTGACCAGACCACACACTAGAAAGTGAAGGGACGACGACGTTTCGGTCCGTCCTGGACCATTCTCAAGTCGATTGTGATGAGGAAGTAGAGACAGGCAATAAATAGGCAAGAGAGAGCTGAGGAGCAAAGTAAGGTGTAGTAGAGGGGATAGTAGTAATAATAAGAGCTGCAGAGGGCCTATTGGCCCTTCACTTTCTAGTGTGTGGTCTGGTCAACCATTTCAACTGTTTACTGGTATATCACAGTATATTGAACGTACATCGTTCACCATAAATTATTTAATTAACAAATTACCATGATTTCACAGCTCATTAGAGCTTTTCACAAGTAACGTTCACGACCTCACATAACTAATCAAACGTTAGCCTCCGCACTCCTCACTAATTACCTGAGCTTGGAGCACCACCAAGACTTGATGAAATGGCCACAGCTCCTTCGCCAATTATACAATTATAAAAAGCCGTTGCCAATTATAAACGGCTTTCCTTGATTTCCTGCAGAATGGGTCCATTTTTACGTGCCTCCCTCGCTCCTTCCCCTCTACGGTGGCAATTATAAATGTCCTCTCACACTCAGCTTGGTATCGTGAGGGGCTCGTGGCTGACTGTCGATTGTAATCACAGTTAATCTGACTGTCTCCTGATTGAGGGATGAACTGGGAGTGGAAACTCCAGTGACGTTATCACTGTTCACTTGGGTGATTTGTCATTAATTTTTTTTTCCAGGAGATCGGTTTAGGGATGTTTGAGCTCAACATCATCCTAGGTGATTAGAGATGTCTCATCTCTCCCAGCTCAACATCATCTCATGAAAACGGATTGCTAAAAGTCGTCAGTTATGGTCCATAAATCCCTTGTCAAACTGGTAGTTTAAATTGTCGTCTTTTAGTGTAATATAAATGAACTTTATTTAGCGTAACTTCTAATCAATAAGGAATTTGATTTTGAATTAGAGAGGAGTCAGAAGGCGGGAGATGGCATCGCCACAAGACAGCTTGGAAGTACGGCTTGTTTACAGTGTACAGCTTCACTCAAACTTTGTTTTTCCATTGGCTTGTCCAGACCATGTCCGATACAGGCCTTGAGAGTGGTTTGTACAGGAGGTGTCTGTCACCTTATGACCTCCCTGGAAGGTCACATGACCTCAGTGGAAGGTCCCATGACCTTTCTGATAGGTCCCATGACCTCAGTGGAAGGACACATGACCTTTCTAGTAGGTCACCCTCGTGTTATACTCCTCTAGAATTATCCTTCGTGGAATCAACACCAACATGGTTTTTTCTTTAAGAACTTTTCTTCACAACTTTATTTCTGTTATCGCTAGTGAGTGTTTAGTTTTAAAAGAGGATCAAAAAGCATTTTATGCGGTTTATCTGGTTTACTTCTTGTTAGTTTCGAGAGTTCTAATCCTTTCCAAGCTCGGATTGGGAGCGGGCTTATCAGCTGATAACCTGCTCCATCAGGCTGTTGCTTGAAGCGGCCTGTAAGCCCACGTATTAACTGCAACTCAGCTGGTCTTTCCCTTCTTACAGGAATTTACCAAATCTTTGTCTTAAAAATCATCTATCTTTGTTCAAGCAATACTTATATTCGTGGTGGAAGGAGGATTAAGAACCCCTCGGAACCTGATGTTCATACAAATGTTCTCTGATCCTGATTAAATCTCCCCTGATCTTCAATCTAACTGTTCAACACTTTCTAGCTTATTTCTCAATCCAGTAAGCTGCTATAAGCTGATCTTCGAGTTTATTTCATATATCATACAATACTTTTCCCGACTTGTTTTCCAGAGAGTATATTTTGAGTGCTTTGAATCAGTCTCTGTTATTTAGGTGCTTCACACAAGCATTACATGTTCTATGCATTCATTTATTTCTGATATTTCTTGAAAGGGGAGATGAGTATCGAGCAGTAATCATGGAGGATTTACACAAGGTACTTGAAAAGGATTTCTGATGTACATTTTCTGGAATTCGAAGGTTTTCATAATCTACCAAATCATTTCCTCGACTGATGCCCAACCACTTAAATTACTCGGTTTAAATATTATTTCTCCTTGTCTGTACTTAACTTGGACCTCATTTTATGTGCAATCGCTTCATAGTCACATTCTTTAAATATTCCAGTAATCTTCGAGCCAGAGGTAGAATATATATATATATATATATATATATATATATATATATATATATATATATATATATATATATATATATATATATATATATTATATATATATATATATATATATATATATATATATATATATATATATATTATATATATATATATATATATATATATATATATATATATATATATATATATATATATATATATATATATATATATATATATATATATATATTTATTTATTTATTTATTTGTTGAGTTGTAGAATGATTACTGAATTAAATATGTACTGAGTATATTGCAAGCAGCTTCACATACAAGGTATTCATTCACTTTGTTATACATACAAGCAACACCTCCGCATCACATTATCCCCCCCCCCTTCTCCTCAGTAGTAAAAACTCGGTGTTGCTAGCAACACTGACCCTTTGTCGGGCCCATTAAACACAGCTGAGAATCGCCTCAGTGATATAAATTGTCCACCTCGAGAAATCCAGTTTAGGAGAACTCCTCCCTCTTATCGGACCTAACAAATCGAGGGATTTTGTCTTGTGAAAGGTTACTTCTACCATGCGCCATTCGTTTGTTTTTTGTTTTTATTCAGGTGAAGTTTCATTTTATTAGTCAATTGTTAGAGGTTTGGACATATATGCTTTGATCCGCACTAAATCTTACACACACACACACACACTTTCCACACTGAATTCGCAAAAAACGTTTTGAATGTACGAGAAAATATTCAGGAATGAAATCCAGTCGAACTCACGAACCTGGACGCCCTCAGGAGCAGAGTTCAATCCCATTCCATTGCTTTAATATTATCTGAAACTACTTGCTCACAAATACATGTGAAAAAAAGGATGATTTGCCTTTTCAACATCCCGAGTTACAATTAAATCATCCTTTAGCGGGCTCACCATAGCCCGTGCTACTTAGAACTTTGTTCCAGGTAGCGAATCTTTAACAACAACAACATCATCCTTCAGTGGGGCCGAAGTCTCTAAATACGAGAGACATTCAGAGTGTTGTTTCTGCAATGGCCATTATTATTATTACAGTGTGACCTTGGTCAATGGTCATTATTACAGTGTGACCTTGGTCAATGGTCATTATTACAGTGTGACCTTGGTCAATGGTCATTATTACAATGTGACCTTGAGTAATGATGATTGGGATTGAGAAGATTGTGAAACAATAACAACATTAATCACAAAACCACTACTAAGATAACAGACGTATCTGATAAAAACTGACATTTACGATCTTCTTCTGAAGAAGAAATGATCTTCTTCTTGAGGTTATCTTGAGATGATTTCGGGGCTTTAGTGTCCCCGCGGCCCGGTCCTCGACCAGGCCTCCACCCCCAGGAAGCAGCCCGTGACAGCTGACTAACCCCCAGGTACCTATTTTACTGCTAGGTAACAGGGGCATAGGGTGAAAGAAACTCTGCCCATTGTTTCTCGCCGGCGCCCGGGATGGAACCCGGGACCACAGGATCACAAGTCCAGTGTGCTGTCCGCTCGGCCGACCGTCTCCAGGTCGGTCCACCGGACAAGATCAAACATTTCTCTCCTTCCATGAGAATCGAACCCGGGATCCCTGATTGCGAGTCTAGAACGAAGCCAACTGAACAACGAAACCCTTATTTTAATTCAGCCCCCTGAACACGTGAATGAAAGCAGTCATGAATTTATTCATGAATGTAAATGAATTTTTCGTAATCACTTATGCATTAAGCAATGCAACTCTGAGGGCAGGAATAGAAAATTGGCTCAACAAAGACAAAGGGAGTTGTCAGCAGGATTTACAAATAGTAATGATGTGCAGGTTACCAATTGAAAACTCGTAGAGGCCATTTGAATATATGATCAAAAAAGACCTTTGTGCTGCAACGTAAATGAGTTGAATGTTAACGAAAACAATGAACGAGATTGCTTGCTAGCAAGAACAATGAGTGAGAGTGCTTGCTAGCAAGAACAATGAGTGAGAGTGCTTGCTAGCAAGAACAATGAGGGAGAGTGCTTGATAGGAAGAACAATGAGGGAGAGTGCTTGCTAGCAGGAACAATGGGTGAGAGTGCTTGCTACTAGCAAGAGCAATGGGTGAGAGTGCTTGCTAGCAGGAACAATGAGGGAGAGTGCTTGCTACTAGCAAGAGCAATGGGTGAGAGTGCTTGCTAGCAGGAACAATGAGTGAGAGTGCTTGCTAGCAGGAACAATGGGTGAGAGTGCTTGCTAGCAGGAACAATGAGTGAGAGTGCTTGCTAGCAGGAACAATGAGTGAGAGTGCTTGCTAGCAGGAACAATGGGTGAGAGTGCTTGCTAGCAGGAACAATGGGTGAGAGTGCTTGCTAGCAGGAACAATGAGTGAGAGTGCTTGCTAGCAGGAACAATGAGTGAGAGTGCTTGCTAGCAGGAACAATGGGTGAGAGTGCTTGCTAGCAGGAACAATGAGGGAGATTGCTTGCTAGCAGGAACAATGAGATACTGTGCTTGCTAGCAAGAATGCTGAGAAGATAACGATAATCTTCACATAATGTTTAGACAGGCCTTGAATGTGATTAAATATAATATTGTCGACAGTGTAGAGAGACAAGTCAAGCCACATACATAAACTTTCATATACATGATGGATGATAGACGATGACAGCCCCAAGACGTGACCTGTGTCTCCTGCTGGCTTAATTCTCCACACTAGCACTCAATCCCCTGCTGCCTCTGCTGTCTCTGCTGCCACCACCGTCTGCTGCGTCTATCTACTGGAGGGCCTGCTGTACCCCTAAAGACACACAGAGGCTGAACGACCCAGGAATTCTTCCATTTCAGAACAGTCCACATTGGGCATTATGCCATGCAGGAACCAACGCGGTCCAGTGACATCCAGCCAATCAGGACACCCACACAGTAGGGGGGAGAATACATTATCTGATTGGGTTACGAGGGATGGCATCTAGGAAATGTATAAAGACGCCGGTGGTAACATATAGAAGTGTCTCAGAGCACCTGAGTGTGTCTCAGAGCTCTTGAGTGTGTCTCAGAGTTCTTGAGTGTGTCTCAGAGTGTGTGTGTCTGTGTCTCAGAGCATCAGTGTTTTTTCTGGGTTTCATCAAGAAGGGGACTACACTCATTTAGAGAACGAGATGTTGACGCATATGTTGTGCTCTGTTGCTGTCCACAGTAGAGTGAGGCAGAGTGAGGCATGCAGTTATTTTTTATCCCCAAGTGTTAGGGACAATGGGTGACGTGAGGTACTTTGGTATTTGGAGTGAAGGTGGAACCTCACTACAATATCTGTATGGAGAATCACACGTGAAATATTTCTGTCTAGCATTACTATACTATTCAATTATATTTCCATTGAATTATATGTAATTGGCTATACTTACATTAAATTATATGTTTAAGTGTTGACTTTGACAGTGGGCTCGTCTGGATGAGTGAAAGTTCGTGCACACAGCGATAATATTTGACCGTATATATGAACAACAAGTTTCATACCTTTGCGCAAAGCAGCACTAACCTCTACACTGTTTTAATTGATATTTTTCATCATTGAAGTGATAATGTTGATCCTGCAACATTTATCAACTAATAAATTGTCATTGGAAGTAATGTTTATGACAAGTCAAATGAGTCTCTCATGTTTGGGTTTTAAAAGTAAACAAATATCAGCTGATGGACAATTGTCGCCTGCAGTCACTAGATGTCTCTGGCGGCGCACTGCCCACAGCAGAAACATTCCCTCGCTTCTTAAGTAATAATCCAACGTCGAAGGGGACACTACGCACGTCTCTCGTCCTACTCTACGGGTCAGTAATGAGGAATATTCACTTGTAGTGATGATGAAAATGCTTCCCTGTGTGATGTTTTGGAAATAATGTCAATAAAGCAAAGAGAGAGAGAGAGAGAAGAAGGGTGGTAGAGTGGCGTTCGTGGTGAGGGAGATAATGAGAAGTGGGTGAGGTGTTACCTATCTTCTGGTCGTTCCGGGTTCGATGTCCCATCTCTGGAGGCGTGTGACGTGATGATGACCATTGTTCTCATTGTTCTCATTGATCTCATTGTTCTCATGTTGAGAATGCAAATGGAAAAATCTTTATATTCCTCTCATATTGTATAAAATTTGATAATTTTTGGGTACATGTTTTCTTTTGTTTATTGAAGATTTTATTTTTTTTCTTTGAGATTCACTTAATTCGAGAATTGAATATAAAAAGAAATTTACTCTAGCTTCGAAATTACTCTTTGAACAATAATTGAAAGTTGAATAATCTTTCCTAAAATAGCATAGTCTTCCAATAACTTAATTAGGTTTTCTCAATCACGACTCACTAATTAGACGCAATAGAATTGTTATATAGTTAATAAAATGTTGCAGTTTATCTTATGACTTACATTGCGTTTACAATAATAAAATAAATTTTGTCTTACATTGAGTTTATAATAATAAAATCAATTTTATGTTTTTGAAGCGTCGAAATTTATCCAGTCTCTTGAAATCGATTGATTTAACTTGTTACAGATTATTCGTCCATTCATATTGAGGCGATTTTCCAGCTTATAAAAGGTCAGTTATTCCCCCAAATGACCTAATGACCTGGCGACAGTTACCCCGGCCACTTCGACGGCCAACCGGACTATCAACCAATAGGCGGGCTGGAGGTCACGTCACGTGGGCTGGGTCGTTACTCAGGACAGTTGTAGAATGGTCGTTCGTGGTGGCGGAGGAAGTGCCTAATCCGGATTTAGATTCAGTGAGAGTGTAGCCGGAGCGGGAGTTGGTCAATCGTCTGGAGTACCGTGATGGGATCTATTGCTTGGAGACAGCGGCAACGAGAGACAAATAGCGGTACTACCTTCACTAAAGCCGTGAAGAGTCGACCGAGAATACAATGAAACAACAAGGTAGGAATTATACGTACTTAAATATAGCTCGGTGGATAGAGCTTCGCCCTGACACACGTGGGATCAACGGTTCGAGTCTCCTATAGAGCTCAGGTGAGCTCTTCACCTGAGCTCACCTGAGCTTGGACATCTTGATTGTTTTTTTTCTGTTACCTTCTTATTTCCTGTTGTTTGTTTTGCTTATTTCCTGTTGTTTGTTTTGCTTATTTCCTGTTGTTTGTTTTGCTTACAAATGTACAGTGCTTTTCACTGTATTATATTGCCTGGATGCTCTGTTGTTGTTGTTTTTTTTACTCACAATCGGGCTTTTTAAACCCTATTTTAGCCTCAAATAAGTTTGGCAGCAGGATGCTGAGTCTTGAAACTTTCCTTATTAATACTACTTAATAGCTCAGTCGATAGAGCTTCGGCCAAACACCCGTGGGGGTTAACAGTTCGAGTCTCCTACAGCCCAGGTGAATGGGTTGTCTGTTCTAGCATCCTGCTCTATCTATCCCTTCCTAGCCCCAGCTTCTCCCCTGCAAGAGAAAGCTTTCCATCTCGTCTCATCTCATTCTCTGTCACAATCCACCTTGTCTTAATTAGAATTTCCCATCACATCTTCTAAAAAAAAAAATATTTCACATTTTTTTTTCTCTCTTCCTTTTCCTTTCTTCCTTTCCCTCTCTCCCTTTCCCTCTCTCTCTTTCCCTCTCTCTTCCTGATAGATATTATCCTCCTCCTCCCCCTCTGTCTTCCCCCTCTTCTAAATTATGAAAACTGATGCACCTATTTTTTTTTTGACACAACTCCATGCCTAGACAGAGACTACGGGCTCACCATAGCCCGTGCTGCTTGGAACTTTTTGTTCCAGGTAGCAAATCTTTAACAACAAAAAGAACAACTATTTTTTTTTTTTTTTGCCAGCAGGCTGGGTAAATACCCGCCAGCCTTGTCGGTACTAATTGCTCCCATTGGCATTGTGCTCGTTAGCTGTTTAGCTAGTTATAAATACGAATAAAAATATTACATTTATAAAAATAAGAATAAAGATTAATAAAGAATAGTGAGAAAATCCAGTAAAGCTGCGAGGTGGGTGCTAACCTTCGACCACAGGTTCGAAGGCCAAGCTTTCCTTATCATTTTGTGTCTGTTAATAGCCATAGAAGTTCATAATAATCACGAGACGTGCGCGATATGACCAGCAGATAGATATGACCTTTCAACCGAGCACGTTTCGGCCCCTCTAATCACCCCGAAATGTGTAAAAAAAAAATTTTCGAAACAGTTTTTTGGCAAGAGGTCTATAAGTCCTCAGTTGCTCAATAGCTGACTCAGAACCTGAGCTGTTACAAAGAACTTGTGCCTGAGACCCAGAACCTTGTAAACTGAGCCATAGTCAAAGAAAAAAGTAGATTTTTTTATCTAGAAAAATATGTGGGAGGAGAGGGTAGGTAATGATAGCGCTGCCTTGCGCACCACTCACTAATTAACTAATGGAAAGCCTCGATAAAACTGGGAAAGGAGGTGGAGAGGGGAAGGGGAAGGGACGGGGGTGACGAACGGAAGAGACGGTAAATCCTTCTAAATACGTTTAAAACATGACAAAAAATTTAAATAGGAAAAATCCACTTTCCGTATCTTGGCGTAATACCATTTTAATCCCCCACTAGTTATCTCGTTAGCACGCACACACACACACACACACACACACACACACACACACACACACACACACACACACACACACACACACACACACACACACACACACACACACACACACATACACACACACACACACACACACACACACACACACACACACACACACACACACACACAATGAAAATAGGCAGTGGAAATAGGAGGCCAGATACAGGATACAGAATAGGAGATGAAGTACTTAATGAAACGAACAGAGAGAAAGATCTAGGAGTTGATATCACACCAAACCTGTCTCCTGAAGCCCACATAAAAAGAATAACGTCTGCGGCATATGCGAGGCTGGCTAACATCAGAACAGCGTTCAGGAACCTGTGTAAGGAATCATTCAGAATCTTGTACACCACATTTGTAAGACCAATCCTGGAGTATGCGGCCCCAGCATGGAGCCCGTACCTTGTCAAGCACAAGACGAAGCTGGAAAAAGTCCAAAGGTATGCCACTAGACTAGTCCCAGAACTAAGAGGCATGAGTTACGAGGAAAGGCTGCGGGAAATGCATCTTACGACACTGGAAGACAGAAGAGTAAGGGGAGACATGATCACAACCTACAAAATCCTCAGAGGAATCGACCGGGTAAACAAAGATAAACTATTCAACACTGGTGGGACGCGAACAAGGGGACACAGGTGGAAACTGAGTACCCACATGAGCCACAGAGACGTTAGAAGGAACTTTTTCAGTGTCAGAGTAGTTAACGGATGGAATGCATTAGGCAGTGATGTGGTGGAGGCAGACTCCATACACAGTTTTAAATGTAGATATGATAGAGCCCAGTAGGCTCAGGAATCTGTACACCAGTTGATTGACAGTTGAGAGGCGGGACCAAAGAGCCAAAGCTCAACCCCCGCAAGCACAAATACGTGAGTACAAATAGGTGAGTACACACACACACACACACACACACACACACACTCACTCACGCACACACACTACGGGAATTAAACCTCACTTCGCTGGAAGACAGAAGAGTTAGGGGGGACATGATCACCACATTCAAGATTCTGAAGGGAATTGATAGGGTAGATAAAGACAGTCTATTTAACACAAGGGGCACACACACTAGGGGACACAGGTGGAAACTGAGTGCCCAAATGAGCCATAGAGATATTAGAAAGAACTTTTTCAGTGTCAGAGTGGTTGACAAACGGAATGCATTAGGCAGTGATGTGGTGGAGGCTGACTCCATACACAGTTTCAAGTGTAGATATGATAGAGCCCAGTAGGCTCAGGAATCTGTACACCTGTTGACTGACGGTTGAAAGGCGGGACCAAAGAGCCAGAGCTCAACCCCCGTAAACACAACTAGGTGAGTACAACTAGGTGAGTACACACACACACACACACACACACACACACACACACACACACACACACACACACACACACACACACACACACACACACACACACACACACAATGGGGCCTCGTAGCCTGGTGGATAGCGCGCAGGATTCGTAATTCTGTGGCGCGGGTTCGATTCCCGCACGAGGCAGAAACAAATGGGCAAAGTTTCTTTCACCCTGAATGCCCCTGTTACCTAGCAGTAAATAGGTACCTGGGAGTTAGTCAGCTGTCACGGGCTGCTTCCTGGGGTGTGTGTGTGTGTGTGTGGTGTGGGAAAAAAAAAAAAAAAAAAAAAAAAAAAGTAGTAGTAGTTAGTAAACAGTTGATTGACAGTTGAGAGGCGGGCCGAAAGAGCAAAGCTCAACCCCCGTAAAAACACAACTAGTAAACACAACTAGTAAACACAACTAGTAAACACAACTAGTAAACACAACTAGTGAACACACATAAACAAAACTTCAAGCACCTCTTCCCTACACCAACACGGGGGACTAACAGGACTAACAACAGACAAAAGCTGGATCTGTTGCTCACCCAAAATGACTCGTGTACTGAGAAAACAGAAGACAGGATGCCGCCGGGAGCCCTCAGCATCTTCATCAATGAACCTGAACAAACAGTCCAGTTGAACAAGATGACTAGACTAAGGAATGGGTCAAGAGGGATGTAAGACTACAGAAGGAGAGACTAAACTGGGGCAGGAGACTAAACTGGGGCAGGAGACTAAACTGGGGCAGGAGACTAAACTGGGGCAGGAGACTACAGAATGAGAGACTATATGAGTTTAGTGAGTAAGGTTGTGAGTAAAGAGAAACTCCCTCCCCTTCTAAATAATTAAGATAACCCCCCCTCAAAACCGTCACTGTACACAGTTTACACCATCAGTGTACTCACAATATCACTGTCAGTGTACACTACATACAGTACACTATAAATGTACACTCTAAACAGTACATCTTTGTGCACTATAATGATTTTAAAATCATTGATAAAAATAGGATCTAAATCTATTGCCTGAATGTAGTTAATAACAACAGATCTTATTATAACACCTCCATGTTGTGTTATTGTTATGCTTCTCTCATGTGTAAACAACTTAGTGTAAAATTGTGTAAACAAACCCAACTATGAATGGACAAAACTTACATATATGGATAAAGTGGTTTCAATTCACCCAGACGGTCGGCTCGGATGTAAATACGAGTCGTAGATTCAGTTATAAAATGTTATCGAAGTCACACTGAAGTAGAAATTCCTATAGATCACATATCTTGTCCTATAGCTCCTATATCTTGGATCACAAGTTGCTGTAAATTTCCTTTTGACGCAAGTAAATATATATTCCCCAAGTGAGGCGGAGGATTAAGATGGAAGAGCCGTGTTTGACTGCTTCGCTAAGTCATTCCAGACACTCTTAGATTCCTTATAATTATATAATTCCTTATAATCTTACCAGAGTTGAATGTCCCAATTTCGCTCTTAAAACTGGAGATTTGCTCTGGGCTGCGCCGTGTTCCATTTGGTCAAACCCTCAACTGCAGCTTCTTCCTAAAACTTGTAAATATATGAAAAAGTTGTAAAAATATACAAAATATATGAAAACGAGTACTGTGTGAGGGTATGTTAAGAGATATATAACATTGATTTTATGTATCCCATTGCTTAGCCTATCCACTGCTTAGTCTATTCACAGCTTAGCCTATCCACTGCTTAATCTATTCACAGCTTAGCCTATCCACTGCTTAATCTATTCACTGCTTAGCCTATCCACTGCTTAATCTATCCACTCATAGCCATAACTATTTCTCAGCCTGTTTAGCCTGGCCACCGCTTAGCCTATTCCCGGCTTAGCCTACCCACTAGCAGAAACATAGATGGAATCAACAAGAGTCTCCATTTTCATTGTAAAACCACATTTATAACCTAGATTACACTATTAAATCGTACAACGTGGAATCGAATCTCCCCCTAAAGGCGTAGCAAAAATCCTGTCAGAAAATAAACTACTTTCCAGAGTCGACCCTTCGCAGAAATCATTGTTTACGTCTGCAATGCACTGCAATTGCCTTGTGGTGAGAGAGACGGAGAGTGTTGGACACAGTCTCGTCCCAGGAGATCTCTCAATGTTGATCACTGGACGAGGAGGCTCTGTAAGGAGAGTCGTGCTCGTATCTCAAGGCTTCACGCCCATCTTGGTGAGCAAATTTGATGTGATTGATTTTTAGGAGATCTTCACGCTCCATGAGAGAGGGAGTTTAGGCTCTATGAGGACGGGGGGTCCTGGCTCTATCATAGTCCTGTGGGGACTCTACTGACCTCCCCCGGCGTGTCTCCTGAGGTATGTGAAGGTCGCGTTAGAGCCAATGAAAGGGAATGAGATTCTATGTTCACACTTTATTCCTTGACTGTGTTGGTGGTCAGTTGGTAGGTGGTGAATGACTATTTACCCAGTGACTCCTTGGATCAATGCAAAAATAATAAACTTAATAGAGTCAAAAATAATAACAGTGATATAAATTTAGAGTATTGATCATTTTTCTAAATCAATTGAAATATTATATTTGTATTATCTGGTAATTAATTAATTAATGTATTATTAATTTGAAAACTTCGTGGAAGCTTTTATTAAGTTCCTCACACACTTCTTTATTATTTTTTGTGTATCCTCCTCTTTTATGTTGTGTGTGTGTGTGTGTGTGTGTGTGTGTGTGTGTGTGTGTGTGTGTGTGTGTGTGTGTGTGTGTGTGTGTGTGTGTGTGTGTGTGTGTGTACTCACTTAATTGTGCTTGCGGGGGTTGAGCTATGGCTCTTTGGTCCCGCCTCTCGACCGTCAATCAACAGGTGTACAGATTCCTGAGCCTATTGAGCTGTGTGTGTGTGTGTGTGTGTGTGTGTGTGTGTGTAGCACAGTTACTGCCACATTACCGTCCCAGCTGCGCCATAACTACGCCATAAGTATGAGGCTTTTGATAGCTTCGGGCAGCAGTATATTGGCAAACACCATTACCTCTAGAACTTTAAATCCTGAACACTACCCCCGTGGCTTTTCCTTCCCATTCGTCAGAGGGAGAGGGGCAGCGAGAACTTTTCCAGGACTCTGCAACCATTTGCAAAATTGTTCTGGCGCTTTCAATGATAGGGAAGTTCTGGGATACTGAACGATATAGTCTCATTTTTTCCAATACGTATCGCCATGCAGGATATTGTATGAACGAAACGCCTGCTGCGAATGGTCCATTAAAAACCTGTTGACTTCCTGAGACTGAGAGATTTTAAGGACGTGAAGGTGAACAGAGAGGAAAGTCGTGTTCGCAGCCATTCAGGGGAAATATAACGATCAGATTATCACTGATGGTGTGGAGGAGGTCACTATAAAATTGACATTGATGGTGAGGATTGCGTCAGAAGTTTGCCAACCCCCCCCCCCCACCAAGCATCTCTGACATAAACGTGTATGAGGAACTCAGTAGAGAACAATGGTTGGTAACTACAGCTGGCGCGGGTGCTCACAGACCTCTCCCAGGGGCCACGGTGTTGTGTTCGACTCCCCGTCACCGCTCCACAGGACCCGCTGGACCCAACATGACACTTGAACGTCGTTGTGTTTGTTGTTTAAGATTCGCTTACATGGAACAAGTTCCAAGTAGCACGGGCTATGGTGAGCCCGTAGTGGACTAATGACAGTCAAGAGCGGGAATTAAAGGATGGTAACTGAAGCTCTCCTTCTGTGGAGGCGGCAGGCTGTCAATCTGTTGTTTGGAGGAAATATAAAGGGTTAATGGTTATCTTGAGGTTATCTTGAGATGATTTCGGGGCTTTAGTGTCCCCGCGGCCCGGTCCTCGACCAGGCCTCCACCCCCTAGGAAGCAGCCCGTGACAGCTGACTGACACCCAGGTACCTATTTTACTGTTAGGTAACAGGGGCATAGTGTGAAAGAAACTCTGACCCTTGTTTCTAGCCGGCGCCTGGGATCGACCCCGGGACCACAGGATCACAAGTCCAGTGTGCTGTCCGCTCGGCCGACCGGCTCCCAGGATTACCACCAGGATGGTGTCAGGATTTGTAACATGTCTAATAAGTTGAACAGTTATGTGACTTATGTCAACGGGTATATTCACTCTACGGGACGAGTCACGTGCTTATATGCTAATTAGATTTTAAAGCCATATTATGCAGTAAACCTGTGTGTGTGTGTGTGTGTGTGTGTGTGTGTGTGTGTGTGTGTGTGTGTGTGAGTGTGTGTGTGTGTGTGTGTGTGTGTGTGTGTGTGTGTGTGTGTGTGTATGTGTGTGTGTGTGTGTGTGTGTGTGTGTGTGTGTGTGTGTGTGTGTGTGTGTGTGTGTACTCACCTAGTTGTACTCACCTAGTTGTGTTTGCGGGGGTTGAGCTCTGGCTCTTTGGTCCCGCCTCTCAACCGTATGTGTGTGTGTGTGTGTGTGTGTGTGTGTGTGTGTGTGTGTGTGTGTGTGTGTGTGTGTGTGTGTGTGTGTGTGTGTGTGTGTGGATTGTGCGCGCAGTAATGAGGTCAGATAAGGTCACAGAATAGTTAATCGTTAGGCAGTAAATTTTATGAAACGTTTGCCTAGACTTAATTATCTCTGCTGATTACTCAATGTGTTTAATCCAAATCCTGCAAATTACTCCTTACATGTTACATAAAGACTACAGCACTGTTACGACTGTAACAGCAGTACGCGTCATCCTGCTTGTTTGGGAACTAAAACTCATCTCACTGATGATAGCAGTGTAGTGAAAACAGCCCTCGTGTTCCCTAGGTTAAATGTGCTTGTGGGGGCATTGACAAGGCAATACTTAACCAGCTTGAACGGGGGCTTTACAAAGCAGGCTGGGTGGCTTTAACCAGTATCTATAAAAGGCTTTACCCAGCAGACAGGGGAGGCAGACAGACTAACAAGCAGGGGAAGCTTTACCCATCACGCAAGAAGGCATTACTCAACAAAGAAGCTTTTCCAAGCAGAGTAGCTTTTTCCCATTAGGCTCAAGTTCCTGAGCCTGTTGGACTCTATCACATCTTCATTTGAAAATGTGTATGTACTTTGCTTCCACCACATCACTTCCTACGGTATTCCATATATTAACTACTTTGACAGTGAACAAATTATTTCTAACATCTCTGTGGCTCATTTGGGTACTACGTTCCCATCTGTGTCCCCTTGTTCGTGTCCCACCAGTGTTAAATTATTAGTCTCTATATACCCTCGGCCGAGCGGACAGCACGCTGGACTTGTGATCCTGTGGTCCGGGGTTCGATCCCGGGCGCCGGCGAGAAACAATGGGCAGAGTTTCTTTCACCCTATGCCCCTGTTACCTAGCAGTAAAATAGGTACCTGAGTGTTAGTCAGCTGTCACGGGCTGCTTCCTGGGGGTGGAGGCCTGGTCGAGGACCGGGCCGCGGGGACACTAAAGCCCCGAAATAATCTCAAGATAACCTCAAGAAAGACAACCCTGTCAATTCCTTTGAGAATTTTGTAGGTCATAATCATAGCTCCCCTAACTCTTCTGTCTTCCAGTCACGTGAGGTCTCACTCCAACTGCCTTTCCTCGTAACTCATACCTCTCAGCTTTGGGACTAGTCTGGTGGCTCTGAACGTTCTTTAACTTCCTTTTGTGTTTGACTTGATAAGGACTCCACGCTGGAGCCGCTTACTCCAGGATTGGTCTGACATACGTGGTATACAAGGTTCTAAATGATTCCTTATACAAGTTTCTAAAGACAGTTCTTATGCTGGCCAACCTTGCATATGCCGCTGATAATGTTCCTTTGATGTGGGCTTCAAGGGGACAGGTTCAGTGAGCAATAACTCTCCAGATTTTTCTACCTGGTTCTTGATGGATTTAATCTCCCACTTGGAACCTTGTGTCCTGCATCATGCTCCCTACATCTATTTTCATTTCTTTACACTTGCTTGAGATAAACTCTAGTAGCCATGTATTGAACCATTCCTTCAGTATATCCAAGTCAGTCTCGTCCTCCTCTGTCTTAAACCATCTCATAATTTTAGCATCATCAGCAAACATTGAGATAAATGAGCCTATAACCTCTGGACGATTATTTGCACCAGGATAGATCCGAGGTTCTTTCAGATAGGTTCTATCAGAAACAGGATAGGTCCGACGATAGAACCCTGTGGAACCCCGCTAGTGATATCTCACCACTCTCAGGTCACTCCTCACAGTAACTCCGCTTTCTGTTGAGAGTGTCTTCATACACTGAGAATACATACTGTTCCCACCAATATCAGTCCACCACGCTCACCAACGCTAACAAAACACACACAGCTATAACTCAGCATTGTTGTGGCAATATCGTAGGCCAGAGTTACACACACAAGCTGTGTGGATAAGAACACAATCCACACACTGGTTGCAAAGTTTGCTCAGAGCAACATTGTGAAGCAGGAAAGCGAGAGACTCGAACGGCGTTTGCGAGTCTTCATGATTTTTTGGGTTTGGAACAATTGAATAGGAAAACAGATAGTGTACTTTGTCTCAGCGGCTCGCGAGGAAAGTGAGAGAGAGAGAGAGAGAGAGAGAGAGAGAGAGAGAGAGAGAGAGAGAGAGAGAGAGAGAGAGAGAAGGGGAAAATGTTTCTCTCGATACATTCTCGAACTACAACGAAAATATATCGAGAGAAAAAAGTTTTTTGTTCGATATAGAATTTTTAGATAACGTACATACGATAGCGAGAACCAATTCATAGTGATACTGAATAAAACTATAAATAAAATATAGTAAAAAATGTGCACACACACATCCATCTGATTTATAGTTAAATTTAACACTCATGCTACTCTCAATTCAGATCGTGTAGACAAACTGATTATACAGACACAGTAACTAGCTAAGGACGGAGACGTTTGGGCACTCTTCTCCCCCACACACTTGTGTTCACTTAGCATTAATTGGTACCTGGGTGCTATAGGCAGCTGCTATAGGTTGCATCCTGGGGGGAGGGAGGGGGTAAGGTCAGTTGTTGACCTATAAGGACCACATAGCACCAGGCTTCCTGTCCCCCTGACAACATAAAACAAGCCACATAACCCTTAATTAGCACATCAAGATATGAACGCATTTTGCTAACAATTTTAGACAAAAATTCACGACTGGGTCAAAACAAATCATGATTGGGTCAAAACAAATCATGATTGGGTCAAAACAAATCATGACTGGGTCAAAACAAATTCGGATGAAACACAACTTCGGACAAATATATAAATTGCGTTCACCAGATGAATTTTCAATAATGAATTACGAAAACAAAAATTTTTGACCCATTTTTTTTTAATAATTACAATGATATTATCAATACAAATTGCAAATATTTCGAACAAATAAGCCACAAAGAATTTTTTCTTATTAATACATTAAATACCCATTTTTGTTGTCTTCTAAATTGTTTGACTAAGTTGTTGACTTAAATAAATATCAATGATTTATTTATTTGACCTGTATTGACCCCAGGATATTTTCTGTAACCGGAAACCGGTTACAGAAAAAAAGTCTTGTTCGGGGGGAAAGTTATTGTACCATGAACACAAAGCCTAAAAGTCTGGAGGATATATAGGTTCATTTTAAGGGGTTTTCTCCTCGGCCCAATACTGAACAAGGCTGAGCCAAACAGCCAACAAATGTCTGTGCATAGGATTATTTTTCTCACCCTTACTGGAGCAACAGTTAGTGGGTTTGTTGCCATGGCTCTCGAAGCACCTCAGGATGCTGGCTTTGTGAGTACTAGACATACATAGGCTCTCTACGGTGGCTTTGTGAGTACTGGACATACATAGGCTCTCAACGGTGGCTTTGTGAGTACTGGACATACATAGGCTCTCTACGGTGGCTTTGTGAGTACTGGACATACATAGGCTCTCAACGGTGGCTTTGTGAGTACTGGACATACATAGGCTCTCTACGGTGGCTTTGTGAGTACTGGACATACATAGGCTCTCTACGGTGGCTTTGTGAGTACTGGACATACATAGGCTCTCTACGGTGTCTTTGTGAGTACTAGACATACGTAGGCTCTCTACGGTGGCTTTGTGAGTACTAGACATACGTAGGCTCTTTACGGTGGCTTTGTGAGTACTAGACATACATAGGCTCTCTACGGTGGCTTTGTGAGTACTACACATACGTAGGCTCTCTACAGTGGCTTTGTGAGTACTACACATACGTAGGCTCTCTACGGTGGCTATTTGAGTACTAGACATACGTAGGCTCTCTACGGTGGCTTTGTGAGTACTAGACATACATAGGCTCTCTACGGTGGCTTTGTGAGTACTAGACATACGTAGGCTCTCTACGGTGGCTTTGTGAGTACTACACATACGTAGGCTCTCTACGGTGGCTTTGTGAGTACTAGACATAAGCCAACTATGGCACCTGAACGTCTACACGAACATTACGACACCATCAGGACAACATCTCTTGAAGAATGACACCTTCCACTTGCTCACATTCGTATAGGCTTCTATAACATGATCTATAGCATGATCTATAGCATATATATGGTACTTGTATTAGTATCATTTGATATTGTATTGCTGTATTTATGCACCATAGAAACGGTAATGTTGTTGATATTGTAATGAATGTTTAAGTATTGCTACTGTGAACAAATCCACGAGGGCCGTGACGAGGATTCGAACCTTCGTCCGGGAGCATCTCAGACACTGCCTTAAGCCTTGTGGATTTGTTCATTGGATACATCACGTTAGTGTGATTTCTGTGTGTATTGCTACTGTAATTGTTGTAAACACACGAGTACAGTTTTTAGATGTAGCCCGTTCGAACCCGTATTAATGAGCCAATAAACGTAGAACTTGTTGTGGGTTTTGCCTACCCAGCAACGCACCCAACCTGTCGACGCCTCAGCTATTCAGAGAACACCTCAACATTTCCGAAACTTGTTGACCAGTACCACACACTAGAAGGTGAAGGGACGACGACGTTTCGGTCCGCCCTGGACCATTCTCAAGTCGATTTCCGAAACTTCTTTTAATTTCACTAACTCTCCAGAATTTTAACGCTCTGTTAGACAATGTTCAGACTGCAGACAAGATGGTGTTTAGACAAAAGTTCATCTACATGCAATGTGGTTGAAGATTTTGTCTACCCAAACAAATAAAAAAAAGATGTAATGGGTTTAGATGTTGTATAGTTATGATTTTCATGCATAAATGGGTCCTGCTATCGGAGTTTTGTGGTCTGTGTGTGTATATTATAATATATAATATACATATATATATAGTTGCAAGGATGAAGAATACACTAGAGATTATAAACAAAGTTAATTCAGAAACGCGAGCAGCTTCTACAACACAAACTTTAAGCCTAGCAGTTTTTTGTGTGTTAATAACTCACAATCCTTATTAATTATGCAGTGTGGCAACAAAAGTTATACTGGAATATAAAATTTATTCCAAGAAGTTCAAGACAATCTTTATTAAAAATGAAACACGTTACCTGTTCTCTCTCTCTCTCTCTCTCTCTCTCTCTCTCTCTCTCTCTCTCTCTCTCTCTCTCTCTCTCTCTCTCTCTCTCTCTCTCTCTCTCTCTCTCTCTCTCTCTGTCTCTCTCTCTCTGTCTCTCTCTCTCTCTCTCTCTCTCTCTCTCTCTCTCTCTCTCTCTCTCTCTCTCTCTCTCTCTCTCTCTCTCTCTCTCTCTCTCTACTTGGCCCAACCACTTAGGCTGGACGGTAGAGCGACGATCTCGCTTCATGCAGGTCGGCGTTCAATCCCCCCAGACCGTAAACAATTTATTATTTATGATAATTTTACCTTTGTCCTAGGACGGAGAGAAGATTGTTAACATGGTGACCAGACCCCAAAATGCTTAGATAAATATTGTTAATAATAGGCTAACTTTAGAGGTTTTAAGCTAACATTATTCCCAGGGATGTTCTTGAGGTTATCTTGAGATGATTTCGGGGCTTTAGTGTCCCCGCGGCCCGGTCCTCGACCAGGCCTCCACCCCCCCAGGAAGCAGCCCGTGACAGCTGACTAACACCCAGGTACCTATTTTACTGCTAGGTAACAGGGGCATAGGTGTAAGAAACTGCCCGTCTATTTTTGCCGGCGCCGGGAATCGAACCCGGACCCTAGGATTACGAGTCCAGAGCGCTGTCCACTCAGCCACACGACTGTACAGTCGTGTGTGTGTGTGTGTGTGTGTGTATGTGTGTATGTGTGTGTGTGTGTGTGAGCGTGTGTGTGTGTGTGTGTGTGTGTGTGTGTGTGTGTGTGTGTGTGTGTGTGTGTGTGTGTGTGTGTGTGTGTGTGTGTGTGTGTGAGCGTGTGTGTGTGTGTGTGTGTGTGTGTGTGTGTGTGTGTGTGTGTGTGTGTGTGTGTGTGTGTGTGTGTGTGTGTGTGTGTGTGAGCGTGTGTGTGTATGTGTGTGTGTGTGTGTGTGTGTGTGTGTGTGTGTGTGTATGTGTGTGTGTGTGTGTGTGTGTGTGTGTGTGTGTGTGTGTGTGTGTGTGTGTGTGTGTGTGTGTATGTGTGTGTGTGTGTGTGTGTGTGTGTGCGCCTTTTTATTCTCACTCTGTTCCATAAACATAGCTTCCATTATACATAAATTAAATATTTTGTTTCATTCCCATCCCTCATTTCCATTTATATGGCTTGTGTTTAAAATCTTCATCTCTGTTTTTCCTGCTTCAAAATCTTTTCTCTTTCCTGATTTTCAGTCACATAATAAATTCCTTGAAGTTTGCTCTACATTTTCATTATGGCTCCCAGAACACGAGTGAAGAATCTTTTTTTTTATTTTTCTATACAATCCAATGCGCTGATAAGACCTCACTTGTCTCTTGTACATTGTGTGCTGCAGTACAGGAGGCTGTTCAGTTCATGGGGTTACGGGTTATTCATGCCCGTGCCACCTCTTGGGTGGCTTAATCCTCATCAATCATCAATCTATTCATGCTCGTGTAAGCTCTTCGGTGGCTTAATCCTCATCAATCATCAATCTATTCATGCCCGTGCCACCTCTTGGGTGGCTTAATCCTCATCAATCATCAATCTATTCATGCTCGTGTAAGCTCTTGGGTGGCTTATTCTTTATCAATCAATCTGGTTGAGTTTGACCGGTTCCTGCACATTTCTTCAGCACACTCGATGGGTATGAATAGGAGAGCATGGGACCTGTACAATACTTGATACTACCAAAAGACCTGAGCTAGTGTGAGCTTACTTCTAACCTAGAAACTAAAACTAAAAGTTTCAGTTATTTTTTAGCTTTAAAAGAGGTTAAAACTGAAAGTAACAGTTTTAGCTCTCCAGAACAGGCGCCTAATTTGTTATAGCATGAGAAATATTCTTGTTTTCGCTTGATTGAAAAGTGGACGATGTGTTGATATAGAGAATTATTTAGATTTGAGGTAATTGATTTGTAAACTAGCATCTTTGCCCGCTTTAGTTAGCGAATCTAGCAAGAATTGTCTCCTATCTGTTTTAGCCTTTAGATACCATACTTTTAGATACTATTTAGATACTTTAGCCACCAGATATCTGGTGAATTTGATAACGAAACGCTTCTATTAGCTTCTGTCATTTTTCTTTTTATTCATTTTTATTTACTCAGAATG
Source organism: Procambarus clarkii (assembly GCF_040958095.1). NCBI lineage: Eukaryota > Metazoa > Arthropoda > Malacostraca > Decapoda > Cambaridae > Procambarus > Procambarus clarkii. Next base: position 9,568,985 of record NC_091163.1, read on the forward strand.
CAAGCCACAACAGTTGCCTCGCTCCCGGGTACATATTTACTGGGTTGTGAACAGTTTCATCAGGTGAAATAAAACACGTGCTAACGCCTAACGTCAAGAAGCGAGAATCGAATCACTTGGGCTGGACGGTAGAGCGCCGGTCTCGCTTCATGCCGGTCAGGGTTCAATCCCCCGACCGTCCACAAGTGGTTGGGCACCATTCCTTTCCAGTCGTCCCATCCCAAATCGTTATTCTGATCCCTTCCCAGTGCTATATAGTCGTAATGGCTTGGCGCTTTCCCCCCCCCCTGATAGTTCCCTTCCTTTCCCTCCTTTGACTGACCAATATTTTCTTCCATATTCCCAGGTTTCCAGAGTACTCTCTCTCTCTCTCTCTCTCTCTCTCTCTCTCTCTCTCTCTCTCTCTCTCTCTCTCTCTCTCTCTCTCTCTCTCTCTCTCTCTCTCTCTTTCTCTGTACCCTCTTCTCTGACTCAGACTAAAGCTGCCTCACTTCTCTTCACTCGCGCACGACACACACCTGCCACCTGAACACACAAACACAGGTGTGTATATGTGTGTATATATGTGTCCAAGTGCTGCCTGTCACATCCCTCTAAATCTCTCACCACACACCTGCCACCTGTACACACACATATATGCTTCATCTCACTTTGTAACAAGGGGGGGGGGGGGTGGGCTTGTATGTGATAAGTAGATGAGGAAATGAGTAGATGTGTGAGTAAAAGGTGAGTAGATAAGTGAACGTGTGAGGTAGATGTGTGCTGGGGAACACGTGGTAGATATATAGGACCTTGGCAAGCTAGTCTCAGGTGTCTGGAAGGGTTGAAATGGCTTGTACACACAATTTGACGCAATTAGGGTGTGAGAAAATGACGACATTAGGAGTGACTTTTGCATATAATGAGCTGAAGACTTGAAAGAAGGAGACTTGTTGCAAGGGGGGGGGGAGGGGGTAAAGATACTTGTTTGGGAATGCGATAAAGATACTTGTTTGGGAATGCGATAAAGATACTTGTTGGGTAGGAGATAAAGATACTTATTACGTAGGGGATAAAGATAGTTGTTGGATGGGCGATAAAGATACTATTTCTTGGGCAGGAGATAAAGATACTTTTTAGGGAGTGCATGTAGATACTTGTTGAGGGGGGGGGGGGTGACGAGGGTAGCACCAGGTGGCCTGTGAATTCAAACAGTGAATTTACTGTGGAATTCAGGTACCTATTCACTGTGGAATGCTGGTATTTATTCACTGTGGAGGACATCCATACTGTTATGAGGTGAGAATTGGCAGTGATTTCCCACAGTGAAAGTTAATCACTGGATGTGTAGAATTTCACTTCAGACCCATTAACAAGCTCGTAATTGAACTGTGCAATTAACAGTTTCTTTTAATGTTGAAACTGTGCAATTAATGTTTCATTTAATGCTTAAAACTCACCACATAATGTTATTATGTGGTGAGTTTTAAGTTGAATTTGTAGAGTCTGACGACTCTGATTGATGAATTACCGCGTCTCATCAACTCATCTATGAGGATTTTGTGTTTGTTTGTACATGTACAGCCAGAGTACACCCACTCTACATATCTGTGAAGAGTAGTATGGGATACTACAAGTTTCCTTTCACTTTCCGCTAACTCAACCGGGGGTAGTGAAGGAGTTTACACATCCACTAATCTTATGAGCTAAGTGGAGCTTACATCATGAGCTAAGTGGAGCTTACATCATGAGCTAAGTGGAGCTGACATCATGAGCTAAGTGGAGCTTACATCATGAGCTAAGTGGAGCTCACATCATAAGCTAAGTGGAGCTAACATTATGATGTAAGTGGAGCTAACATCATGAGCTAAGTGGAGCTAACATCATGATCTAAGTGGAGCTCACATCATTAGCTAAGTGGAGCTAACATTATGATTTAAGTGGAGCTTACATCATGAGCTAAGTGGAGCTTACATCATGAGCTAAGTGGAGCTAACATTATGATTTAAGTGGAGCTCACATCATAAGCTAAGTGGAGCTAACATTATGATTTAAGTGGAGCTAACATCATGAGCTAAGTGGAGCTTACATCATGAGCTAAGTGGAGCTTACATCATGAGCTAAGTGGAGCTTACATCATAAGCTTAGGAAGAGGTGGTACCCTTTTATTTATACATTATATACTAAAGACTTTTGCTGTTTATATAAATTTGGTCTGAAAATTGGTATTCATGTAGCACCGGAGTTGAGAGCCCGGGAATTGTATACGAGGTCGGCATTTTGCTTTGGCGCCGCCCTTTTGGCGCCGCCCTTTTGGCGCCGCCCTTTTCAGCGTATTTCCCTTCGAGTTCTTAAATGCATTTACTCCGGAGGAAGCAGCCAGACCCGCTCTTCGTATTATATCTGAGAATTTGGGAGGCTGGCTACTTTCCTACAAGCTGGTGTATTTTGGAGGTTGGCTACTTTCCTACAAGCTGGTGTATTTTGGAGGCTGGCTACTTTCCTACAAGCTGGTGTATTTTGGAGGCTGGCTACTTTCCTACAAACTGGTGTATTTTGGAGGTTGGCTACTTTCCCACAAGCTGGTGTAGTAGCGAGGCTGGCTACTTTCCTACAAGCTGGTGTAGTAGGGAGGCTGGCTACTTTCCTACAAGCTGGTGTAGTAGGGAGGCTGGCTACTTTCCCACAAGCTGGTGTAGTAGGGAGGTTGGCTACTTTCCCACAAGCTGGTGTAGTAGGGAGGTTGGCTACTTTCCCACAAGCTGGTGTAGTAGGGAGGTTGGCTACTTTCCCACAAGCTGGTGTAGTAGGGAGGCTGGCTACTTTCCTACAAGCTGGTGTATTTTGGAGGTTGGCTACTTTCCTACAAGCTGGGGTAGTAGGGAGGCTGGCTACTTTCCCACAAGCTGGTGTATTTTGGAGGTTGGCTACTTTCCCACAAGCTGGTGTATTTTGGAGGTTGGCTACTTTCCCACAAGCTGGTGTAGTAGGGAGGCTGGCTACTTTCCTACAAGCTGGTGTATTTTGGAGGTTGGCTACTTTCCCACAAGCTGGTGTAGTAGGGAGGTTGGCTACTTTCCTACAAGCTGGTGTAGTAGGGAGGTTGGCTACTTTCCCACAAGCTGGTGTAGTAGGGAGGTTGGCTACTTTCCCACAAGCTGGTGTAGTAGCGAGGCTGGCTACTTTCCCACAAGCTGTTTGGTTGATTTCATAAAAACTCCATTCCATAAAAAGGTTCAGTGGAACTTATAATAATTAACGATAATAAATTTGAATATATACGGCGTACCTGCATGTCACCCGATTCTCTCTCTCTCTCTCTCTCTCTCTCTCTCTCTCTCTCTCTCTCTCTCTCTCTCTCTCTCTCTCTCTCTCTCTCTCTCTCTAGGCTCTCTCTCTCTCTCTCTCTCTCTCTCTCTCTCTCTCTCTCTCTCTCTCTCTCTCTCTCTCTCTCTCTCTCTCTAGGCTCTCTCTCTCTCTCTCTCTCTCTCTCTCTCTCTCTCTCTCTCTCTCTCTCTCTCTCTCTCTCTCTCTCTCTCTCTCTCTCTCTCTCTCTCTCTAGGCTCTCTCTAGCCAATTAACAGGTAACCTAATTAACGTGGGGAGGGGGTGGGGGGGGGGGTGTTTTGATTGCTTCATATTTTGGTATATTTATGAATGAGTTCATATTGGCCAATAGTTCTTCTGCAGTTTACAGAATTCTTATGTTCTAATTTTCTAATGAATCTTAAGATCAACAGTTTCGAATCCTAATGCTGATCAATAGAGTCGAATCTTTATGCTGCTCATATGATCAACATTTTCAATCTTCGTGCTGATTATAAGATCAACCGAGGTATTCGTTGCTAAGTTAACTGGTGTAGAGAACTCACCTCCTGGAGAACACCCCAACTGTTAATCAGAAGTCCAAACTAACAGGCGAATTGGCTACTTGAGGATTATCGGATACGATACCACGTCTTATCGGATTAACTGATCGGAGTTCGTCAGATACGACACTACTTCTACAGTAGTTCTGGGCCCCTGATAATACCATTTGCTTTATGTGGACCAAGTATTAGAGTGGAGTTAATGAAGTTTTTAATGTTTCATATTGACATAAAATGCAAGAAAATTAGGAATACAATAATTATGTTACTTTCTGATTACATTTTTTGTGTGTGGATAGGCAGGCAGGAAGGTTACTGTGTGTGGATAGGCAGGCAGGAAGGTTACTGTGTGTGGATAGGCAGGCAGGAAGGTTACTGTGTGTGGATAGGCAGGCAGGAAGGTTACTGTGTGTGGATAGGCAGGCAGGAAGGTTACTGTGTGTGGATAGGCAGGCAGGAAGGTTACTGTGTGTGGATAGGCAGGCAGAAAGGTTACTGTGTGTGGATAGGCAGGCAGGAAGGTTACTGTGTGTGGATAGGCAGGCAGGAAGGTTACTCAGTAGACAAAATATTGAAGTTCTTGCGAGGCAGGATCAGGTATAACATTTGGGGTTTAAGGCTCATGCTCGGTGATGATATGGAAAATTTATTTACTGAGAATTATATAAAAAATATATAAATGTAATAATTTCCCCTGTATTTTAATGTAAATTTATTCTCCAATTTTTGTAAATCGTTTATAGGTAAATAAGTATAACATTCAGGTTATTTTTTTAAAGATCTTGTTCTGTACTACTGAAACACTTGTTCACTAAGAATTGTAATGTATAATTGCCTTGTAAAACTTATGTATATGTCATTTATATTGTATTTTCTTAAATAAAGATAAAAAAAATTAGAGTGAACTCCTGACGTATACTCCTACTACTACTCCTGACCTCGGAGAGTACAGGGCATCGATCCAACAAAGCTGGATCTGGGCCAGCGCCAGACCGCTCCAAGCAACAGCCTGGTGAACCAAACTCTCACAAGTCAAGCCTGGCCTCGTGCCGGGCTTGGGGAGTATAGAAGAACTCCCAGAACCCCATCAACCAGGTATCAAGCAGATAATTCAAGGTTTCTTGAGGCTGTAATACAGGACGATTGAGTCGCGACGCCGGCCTTTGTTTACATAACAATGTCACGTGGCAGCCGCAGCCTTTGTTTACATAACAATGTCACGTGGCAGCCGCAGCCTTTGTTTACATAACAATGTCACGTGGCAGCCTCGACGCCGGGGCCTTTGTTTACATAACAATGTCACGTGGCAGCCTCGACGCCGGGGCCTTTGTTTACATAACAATGTCTCATGGCCGCCAACACTTCCGACTGCCCTTAGGAACAGACGTTGCTTGTAAGAGTCTCCAGCACTGCTGTTACATCCTGAGACTGTAGGTGCTTCAAAAACTGTTGATTCGGTCCTTCGTACATAGTTCACTGAAGACTTGGACTCAATGTTGAGTTCAGAACACCGAAATCGAGCTTGTGCTCTCTCTCTCTCTCTCAATGACGTCAGGCAGTAATGTTCGCTCGTGGACCAATCAGGTGGAAGAGCGGTCGTATTGACGTCACAGGACGCCTCTCATTGGCTAAAATTGGCCAAATCAGTATCGAATAACTTATATTGCGTGTCATGATTATATTTAGCGTGTCATGCATATATTTAGCGTGCCATGCATATATTTAGCGTGCCATGCATATATTTAGCGTGCCATGCATATATTTAGCGTGCCATGCATATATTTAGCGTGCCATGCATATATTTAGCGTGCCATGCATATATTTAGCGTGCCATGCATATATTTAGGGTGCCATGCATATATTTAGGGTGCCATGCATATATTTAGCGTGCCATGCATATATTTAGGGTGCCATGCATATATTTAGGGTGCCATGCATATATTTAGGGTGCCATGCATATATTTAGGGTGCCATGCATATATTTAGCGTGCCATGCATATATTTAGCGTGCCATGCATATATTTAGCGTGCCATGCATATATTTAGGGTGCCATGCATATATTTAGCGTGCCATGCATATATTTAGGGTGCCATGCATATATTTAGGGTGCCATGCATATATTTAGCGTGCCATGCATATATTTAGCGTGTCATGCATATATTTAGCGTGCCATGCATATATTTAGCGTGCCATGCATATATTTAGCGTGCCATGCATATATTTAGCGTGTCATGCATATATTTAGCGTGCCATGCATATATTTAGCGTGCCATGCATATATTTAGCGTGCCATGCATATATTTAGGGTGTCATACATATATGTTGTGAATTTAGCATTTATGGTGTGTTTTAACATTAAATGATACCCATCAAGCA
>NC_091163.1:9577709-9627709 GCF_040958095.1 Procambarus clarkii
GCCCACTGGATGGGGGGCGGTGTGCAGGACAAACATATCAATTGTGACACTAGCTCTCCACATATATCAGTTGCTTAATTTAGAACCTGTACTTGTAGTCGATCTCGAACCCATTGTTGATGTGACGACTTATATTGAATTTTGTAACTAGCTCATCAGATTGTAACTTGCTTAGCTAAATGAATTGTGGGGTTCAGTCCCTGAGCCCATTATGTGCCTCTGTAACCCTTTCCACTACCGCCCACAAGATGGGTATGGGGTGCATAATAAATGAACTAAACTAAAAAAAAACTTTCGAACACCCTTTAATACTGTTCCTCTTGAAAGACAGTGATATACACGATGGAAAAGGTAAACTGGAATAACTGGGAAGACTGTGACCAAGTTAAAGGAATACCTACAGGACAGAAAACAAACGTTCACAGCCAGAGATTTTGAGCTAGAGGAATGTAAGACGTGAAGTCTACCGAAGCCCACTACTGTATCTAATGTAAGTGGGAGGGAGAGGAGTGTGAGAGAGACTTGTGACTGAGTAAACGTGGCAATGTTTACAAATGAATGCTAGAATTCAGTTCTGCAATTGCAAGGAAATAAAAAAGGTAAAGGGACAGTTTTATCAAATAAATAAAATAATTAAATGGAGTCCTCTGGCTTACTCGGAAAGGTTAGGAGAGGGAACTTTCAATTAACATTTTTCATGACGTTTTGAAACGTGAGGAGAATTTCCTGCTCACCTAAAATTCCTCGCTAGAGTTGTGTATTTTTGTTTTGACTTTACTGATGGGGCGCAGCCACTCGCTAAATGTAGTATTTCAAGAATTTGTTTTGCTACTGCTTCACATTTACCATGTACTACATTGTATCTGGTTCTGTGGCCCTTTCCTGGAAGTGTCACTATAATTTCTTCAAGAAACTTAATTTAAAAACACGGCAAAAATTTGTCATTGCTCACACAAATGCATCTGTGTTAGATGATACCATTTTGTTAACATACTGTTGGTAAACTGTTGAGTGTTGCAGTCTTAGCAGTGTGACTTATGCGAAGCAACAGTCTTTATCAGTTTATTTAACGGCAGAGCTCTGGCATTTCTGGTCCTGTGTGTTTTTCTTCTTTAAAAGAGTTTCCCCTTCAACCAACCCACTCGCACAGTTATTTTGTAAAGTCTATCCTTAAACAAATTATTTCAGACATTTCTCTTACAGGATAAACTGAGTTATATTTTGCATTGATGGTCAAAAAACATCGATATACTTGGCCAAGGCTGTCTTACTCCTTGATTATGTCCTGTTAAATGATTTTTTTTGTCCTACACCTAAGTCTTTCTCTTGATACATGTCAAAGACTATATCAACTTCTGCATCTCGTGATTGTAACTCGATTGTATATTAAAACATTTCAGTAACTTCTTCAAATGTTTTCATAGAACTCGCGACAGTAGCATCGACGTCAGTCGAGCATAGAATCGAATACTGTGGATGGAAGACTGAAGGGATTGAGTTGACTTACTTCTCAATTCCTTTTCTGTAGCTTGGATCATCTCAGATTTAGTAACTTGTTGAAGTACCTCCATCTTTTGCTAAAAAAAAGGATGTTCTTGTTAGCTCAAAAGTTAAAAGTGTATCTTGTATTTTCAATTAGCCTCGTAAGTATGAGTTGTTTATTTCGCTAAATCAAAAACTCTTTGGGTTAGTTTTTTCTCTGAAAACCCTTTTTCCTCCATAACGTGTACACAAAACACAACGCATTCTCTAATCATTAAGATTTTATAAGCTTCGTATTAGTCTTTACCATCACTAGCATTTACCAGGTTAAAACCTAATCTAAACAATTATATGATTTAACCAGGATTTCAACCTTCATGTTGCTTAGTCTAAAATAAATTCAGAATGATTGAATGAATGAATGCCCGAAACGCTTTGCGTAATAGTGGCTTTAGGCATTGTATGTACTAGCTCTACCTATAAGTCAAACAATCCTTGTAAATATTTATTGTATGTATGTACCTTACCTAAATAAAATTGTATTTGTATTTGTATTTGATTGAAATGTATTCCCATTATGAGGCAGAAGCGTTGATACATCAACCGAACAAGGGATACATGTTTACAGAGAATAACCTCCTAAAAAGCTATGGAAATTCAAGAGAACTTGTGCGAACAGTGAACATGAACATAGGGGGAATGAGCACTTTACTGGGAAAAAGGAGGATATGTAATATATATGGAGAAGGGATATATATAACTGCTTCGCTGAGTCAAGAGTCAATTAATTTCGTCGTCTTGTTGATTTTAAAACTTTAAATGCCTCGCTTCACAAACCCAGTCTCCCTTCTCGACTTTGTGCACACGCGAAATGGCTTTACAAAGGGGCAGAAGTGTGTAGCGGTGTGATATGAACAGGAACATGCGTGTGCGGAGGTGCAGCAGGTGAAGGGGAAGTTGCCTGGAGGAAGCGATGAAATGGCAAGGTGATGGATGGAATGGGGGGGGGGCAGAGAGACCATTAGAAGGGGGGAGGGGTAGATAGTGAAGAAGACGAATGGGCAGGTTGATGGACTTTCCTGCTTTTACGACTATTCTTTTCGTGTACTTTTCGGAGCAGCCTGAACGCCAACTCAATTTTGGAAGAACATTTTCGAATTAAAAAATATATATAACGCATCTTGAAAAGTTTCAAAGATTATAGGAAAAAAATAAGATTTTTGTATATATGACAGCAGAGTATTAGAGAAATATATATCTGTCGACAGCAAATGCAAAAAAAATAATTTTGCAAAATCATTCTTTATATGAATATTTTGAAGAACCATTTAAATTAAAGTTAATAGTACAAGAAAGTTACTCATATTCTAATTACAAAATAAGAATGATTTAGCAATCTTCGTACCTAACAAAACTCTTCATTAATAAAGCCAATAATAAATGAGGAGCTTTAATATGAATAGTTTAGCTAAAAGCAAATTAATGACTCTTAATTATAATGTAATATGTAAAACAAATGAAAATGCATTCAATATTACAGTTAATATAATTTAATTAATAACGATAATAGAATTGTATGATAGTAATTTGTGAAGCACCTTGGAGTACTCAGTAATAGGACTTAAGAACAGCAAAAAATTCCACTACGGGCTCACCATAGCCCGTGCTACTTAGAACTTTTTGTTCCAAATAGCGAATCTTAAACAACAACAATAACAATAGTCCTCTACGGGCTCATCATAACCCGTGCTGCTTGAAACATTTGTTCTGAGTAGCTGAAATTTCCACAACATAGTCCACTACGGGCTCACCATAGCCCGTGCTACTTGGAACTTTTTTGTTCCAGGTAGCGAATCTTAAATAGCAACATTGTAGGTGGATATTTCACAAAGAGATGATTATAATTACAGACGATGAATTCGCAATATCGTGGCTGAATATATAATGACCAAACCACATACTAGAAAGTGGGGAAACGACGACCTTTCGATCGACGACCTTTCGATCGACGACCTTTCGATCGACGACCTTTCGATCCATGTTGGACCATTATCGAGTCGTGTGTGAGTCCTTCCCATTTTCAAGTCGTTCTCTTCCTCACACACGACTTAATAATGGTCCATGACGGACCGAAACCTTGTCGTATCTCCCTCTTCTGACGCATGGTTTGGTCATCAGAGGACTAGTTGACGAGCAGCTTAAAATCCTGTTCATCTCAGATTCGTATAACAATTTTTTAGCCTGTGTCACCCCCACACCCCTTGTGTTTCACCCTGAAAAGTTTGGTTAGGCTAGCCCTAGGCATCTGACCTACGCTGGACACAGATTCACAGATTATCTTAAATATAATCATATATACATAACATAATGTGTGATTAGATTAGAGTAGCGTTTTATGAAGTGTTACATATTAGTATGGCTCCTCCTCCATATAGTGACATCACTCAGGCAATATAAGTGGAGAGAGCGAGGCAGATGTTCCCACACACTACCTCACGATGGGGTCTGGCGGTGCAGGTGCCAAGCCACACCTGTTGCTGCTGCTGCTGCTGCTGCTACACCTGTCAAGCGTTATTGCCTCTTCTGCTGAACCAGTGAGTTGTGTTGTGTATTACAAATGTGTGAAAGTTCGTTGAGAACAGCGAGGTATAGAATACAAATGTTAAATGTGTGTTCTCAGTGTTGTTACGGTGTGGCACTGTTGGTAGGTGATACATATGTGTCGTGAGAGTGTTGGTGACACACCTGCGTCATGAGTGACACACACCTGCGTCATGAGTGACACACACCTGCGTCATGAGTGACAGTGACGTCTTACACTTAACGTTATGACGCTCAAGTGCAAGGTAAAGTGGGAGTTGTTTTTCGAGGGACTGAGAATACCATAAGACTTACCTAAGACTCAAAGTGACTTCTCCCACCCGACCTCTCCTATATTGAGCCTCGGACCTCGACCACAAGATTCCTCTCGCTTCCCTCGAACCATCACCAGACATTCTCTCGATGGTGAATTAACATTTAATGTTAATTAAATGTTAATTCACCATTAAACGTTATCAACGTTATCTTTCTCATAAAAAATCCTTCTCATCTCTAACTTTATTTATAACATGTAAATTAATATGAATACATCATGTATTAATGAAAGTGCATAATGTATAATGAATATTGGAGTGAAAAGCAGGAATAGTTACTGTCCGTTGAAGGTACTTATAAGTTACTTCAATGGACAGTAACTTTGACATAAGTTACTGAAACGGACAGTAATGTCCCACTGCAGTATTAGGAAGAACAATTATTTGGCAACATTGTCAATAAAATGATTGAGATAATTAATGCACGACAGGCGGGGCTCAAGAGCTAACGTCCGAGCCTACAGGAACATCTAAATACATTTAATAATAATGTGTCTGAGTTGTGGGATGATGTTGTTGTTGTTTAAGATTCAGCTACTGGGAACAAAAATAAAAAATGTTCCAAGTAGCACGGGCTATGGTGAGCCCGTAGTGGACTTGCCTGGCACAGGAGCGGTGCTGTGCTTGAGTTGTGGGATGTTGTTGTTGTCGTTTTAGATTTAGCTACTCAGAACGAAGTGCCATGTATTACGGGCTATGGTGAGCCCGTAAGAGATGTGGGACGATTCACTAACCTAAAAAGCCAGTTTGGTCAGGTGCGGCGCCTGAAGCGAAGCGTAACGAGGTAAATACAGGTGTTGCAGGTGGTCCCCCAAGACACCTGTGCGGCCTTGCTGCCGTCTCACTCCTCCCCACAAACAACGTATGCAGAACTGTGTTTGAGGCTCTCTCTCTGCTGGACACTGGACAGAGGCACGGCTCTTCTTAATGTCTTTGACTGCATTGCTGGCATTGTTGGCTTTATAGTATATAAGCGTTCGATGCTTCTATTTTCTTACTCTCGGGATTAAGAAGTTATTGAATCAGGCGAAAACTGTCTAACTCACCTGATAAGTAACTTAATTGGAATCCATCCCCCTATTATCCCTCTTATTTATTCACCTATGTGATTACTTCACCTTAACTCCAACGCAACTTCACCTCCTTAACATGTGTAGTTAAGATAAATTTGCACCTTGTATATTCATTCTTTACCTCAAGTTGTTCCAGAGTGGAACGAAATGTTGTAGAAATTAAATACCCTTCAATTATCATTATTTTCTTTACCGTGAATATAGGTAACTTGATTGCTCTTCTTAATCCCGAGAGTAAGAAAATAGAAGCATCGAACGCTTATATACTATAAGGCCAACAATGCCAGCAATGCAGTCAAAGACATTAAGAAGAGCCGTGCCTCTGTCCAGTGTCCAGCAGAGAGAGAGCCTCAAACATAGTCCTGCACACGTTGTTTCAAAACAAATAGTCCATATTCGGCCAAGCTTAAATCAAGGTTTTCTCCTGCAGGAGGCGGTGAAGGTGAAGGTGTTGGTGTTCTACGAGAGTCTCTGTCCAGACAGTCGACGTTTTATCTTGAACCAGCTCTACCCAGCGTGGCCAGACCTCAAGAACATCACGGAACTGGACATCTACTCCTATGGAAAGGCAGTGGTGCGTTGTAACGTTGGTTTTTTATTGCTACAGTATATGTAAATATTATTTGTGAAGTGTAGACGAGGAGTCACGATAACGTGGCTAAAATATGTTGACCAGACTACACACTAGAAAGTGAAGGGACGACGACGTTTCGGTCCGTCCTGGACCATTCTCAAGTCGATTTTCACAATCGACTTGAGAATGGTCTAGGACGGACCGAAACGTCGTCGTCCCTTCACTTTCTAGTGTGTAGTTTGATCAACTTATTTGTGAAGTGATTGTGTTTTAATTGAGGGGTTCCTAGATATAATTCATTGCGTCGGGGAGACAGGCAGCCGGTGTATATATATACATGTTAGGGTTATATAGAGGTCCCGAAAGGCTGTATTACTGACCCTTCCCAGGATGCAGGCCCACAACAGACTAGCGCGGTACGGATTCCATGCAGGGACTGCGTATTATAGTATTGGGCTCACATACACATTTAAAGTTTTTCAATTCAAAATTCAAATGTTTATTTAGGTAAAATACATACATACAAGGGGTGATACAAAAATTGATGAATTTATAGATAGAGCTAGTACATACAATACCTAAAGCCACTATTACGCAAAGCGTTTCGGGCAGAAACGCTTTGAGAAGAAATTGTATTTTAAAGAAATTTTAAGCTAAGAAAATGTTGTATACGTATCACTGACACTTGTTTAACTCTAGAGTATAACCTTTAACCTCTCAGGAATATGGTGAGGGTGCTGACTACAACCACAAGTGCCAGCATGGCTACAGGGAGTGCCAGGCCAACACCATGCTAACATGTGCCAAGAAGTACATCAACGATAGTGACCAATTTCTCGACTTCGCAAGATGCGTCATGTATAGGTTCTCGGGGATTGACTCCGGGCCTGTGGTAGGCTGCCCATCTCACGTCTCTCTCTCTCTCTCTTTCTCTCTCAGAGAAATACTTTGTTGAAAATACTTGTGACCTTCTAATGGTCGTTCTATTTTTTGTACCAGTTACCCATTAAATATAATATCTATAAATTTCAAGCATGATAAAACTAGGTAATGGTTACACACAGAAATCACAAGAGCGTGACACAGCAAATGAACAAATCCACAAGGGCCGTGACGAGGATCAGTAGAACTTCCGGTTGCAATTCTTTTTTACTTTGTAGCTCAGTCGATTAAGGCAGCGTCGGGGATCCTCGTCACGGCCCTTGTGGATTTGTTCATTAGGTATATAATAGTTAATTTAATGATGTTTGAAATAGTTTCCCCCTAACATCAGCGTACTGTGTATTAATGATCGGGGACTCCTGTATTTCATCTCAGTGTGCCAATGAGACGTGTGTGGAGTGGAGTGGTATAGAGAAGTGTTACTCGGGGCAAGAGGGTCACCTTCTGCAACACCAGGTGGGCCTCCTGCAGGCTACTCTACAACCCAGGCTTGACTACGTCCCTTGGATTCTCATCAACAATGTAAGTTCCTTTCGATTCACTTTATTTAAATGTTAACATTTGTATTTCCATAAGTAGGGGGGTTCCGTTGACTTAACTGGGAGAATAAAATACAAGATGGGTATAAAATGTTGTTAAACAATAATATTTTTCTATAAGATAATTTGTTTCGTATTAAATATATGCTAAAAACAATATTCATAATGCAGTTGTCATTTATTCTCAACAAAATATATGAAAAAATGTATAATTACATAACACGTTATTTTCTTAGTGGGAAGAGAAAATCGGTTTAACTTGTAAGTGCTTGTAATTACGCAACGAATTATGGTTTCTAGAGCCATTTATTTCCACCTTAATTAAGGCAGGGTGATCAGGGACTTCCTTCACGCTCGTCTCTAATCCCTCCTTAAGACGTGAGCCTAAATTTCGCCAATCCTCTCTGAATATATATATATATTTTTCTTCGGTAGAAAATGTAAACATTTGTGGACCTATAATATATTCTCAATGTTTTCTTGTGTTTATAACACATCATATGTTCGCTGAGTCTCTTCCACATGTCGTTCCATTTATTTGGATCGAATAAGATATATTACTTACTATTTAAAACAAACTCTATATCTCTTTACTGATGAGGTATTCAGACGTGTCCTCAAAGAAAGCAAGGCGGAGCTCAGTTGGCCACTAACTCAAATATTTAATAAATTAATGAGAACAGGTATATCGCTACCCATATAGGTATATAAATACTGGCAGGAGAGACGGTAACATGGTCCCAATATTAAAAAAATAAAAGGCATAGAACTCTTGCTGCGAACTCCCAACTAAAAAGCATGACATCGACCATCATATTTTTCATCGAAGCAATATTTGCAGATTTTGAAAGAAATCAACTAAACAAAATATTAGGGATGATGAGAGACTCTCAGCTTGGGGTTACGTGAGGTAAACTCACCAGTTACCTTTATAGTATTAGGTAATACTATAAAGGTAACTATAGTTACCTTTACAGGTAACTATAGTTACCTTTAACTATAGCCCAAAAACAATATTCTCAAGTTTGTTACTCAAGTGAATTAAAAGGCCACTGAAACATTATCTAACACAATGCACAGTTACAAACCCATTAAGATTTCAACTTAGATTCAACAGAGCAGAAGTTGTTAAACACATGGGGCAAAATCTTACTGAAGCGACCATACGACTCATAAATACTCATACTCCGCCCAAGTAAAGCAGAAACAAGCAACACTTAGTGGGTCAGCCAGAGGCTTAGGGCCCGCGCAGGAATATCCCTTCAAAAAAAAAAAGTGAATTAAGGACCTGAAATTCTTTGCTCATCACGTTCCTTCATGTCTATCTTACACCAGGCAACAGACAATTCTCTGATCAACGATTCGAAAGATTGTTGATCATGTCGTATATTATGTGCAATTTTTTCCCCCCGAGGAATAGGAAAGATTTTAATTTTTGTTATTATACAGAAAATATATTGAGATGAACACCAGGTGTCTGTCAGGTAAGAACATTATTATTGCTGATAACTATATGAAGGTGACAGTGTTCTCTTAAACACTGATATTTTTATTTTAATACGGGGATAATATTAATAATATTTTAACTTTGAATTTCATTGTTTTTATCTTAATATTAGTATGACTGTGGTAGATTAAACTTAAACTACTCTTCAACTATTTTGTACTCGCAGCAAAATTAACTGCTCATTTGAACTTATATAATATAATTTTTATTCATTTTGCTAACTCTATAGCTTTAGTAGGTAAAGTGTGAGAATTAAGCAACCATTCAGCTGAAGCGTGAAGTACTTAAATCACATAACTAAACAGATATTTTAATCACATTTTATACAGAAATTCACAAGAGAGCAACTGACTGCTGCCCAGGAAGATCTGCGAACAGCGGTATGTGAAGCCTACCAGGGGACCAAACCCAGCAGCTGCCAAACTTAATATTATATAATAATAATAATAATGTTTATTCAGGTAAAAGTACATATATTCAAAATGAGTTACAAAGATTGTTGAAAGCTACCTTCCTTAAACACTGAAATTTTGCTTTTTTTCCTTTGTTTACTCATGTTATTTATTATGTTTGGCAATGATACATTACTTTTCTGCGGATTTTAATTTATGTTGTTAAAAAGATTCGCTACCTGGAACAAAATGTTCCATGTAACTCGGGCTATAGTAAGCCTGCAATGCCTTTATTTTTTTAAGTTTATTATCTGTTACAATTTATATATACTTTTATAAAGCGTTTTGATAACACTGTTATAATACTATGTTATAATCTTGTTTTTTGTGAAATTTGAATTATGCTGATGGCAATATTACACTTTATTTAAATTTTTTATGATTAATTAATACAATAATCAGTAAAAATTATTATTTGCATCAAGAAGTATGAACCTAAATAAGCAAAGCAGAAGAAGTTGGTAGGGGGAGGTATGAGCGCATGAAGGATTGTTATAAGCACTAAGAAAACAAATGAAACTCATAAAATACGGGCTCACCTTAGCCCGTGCTACTTGGAACTTTTTGTTTCAGGTAGCAAATCTTTAACAACAACAACAAATGAGACTCCATTCAATCACTCGTTATCCTGTTGATTGGGTGCATAATAAAGAAAGAAATTGAATTGATTCTACAACTTTATCAACGTAATGATAGAAATACCTTACTTAATTTATTGTCATTTAAAATAAAATATTTGAAGCAAAAAGTTGTTTTATAACTGTCTATACATGAATGAACCTCAATGATATGTATTTAAACGTAATATATTTTACCAAAGGAATAATTAATGAAGAGTTACTTCACATCTAAGCTTTTTTACATCAAAGAAATATTATTGTATTTATTTATTATTTATTTATTTATTTACAAGAAGGTACAGTGGGTTAATGAGAGTACATAGCATTGATGTTTTTACATTCTTGTAAAGCCATTAACATGCATAGCGTTTCGGGTAGGTCCTTTATCTTTTTTTTCTAATCCAGAATTATCTGATGTGAGTGAACAAGATTTCATCAGTAGCTCATCCAACCACTTGGGCTGGACGGTAGAGCGACGGTCTCGCTTCATGCAGGTCGGCGTTCAATCCCCCCACCGTCCAGAAGTATTTGGGCACCATTCCTTCCCTCGTCCCATCCCAAATCCTTATCCTGACCCTTTCCCAATGCTATATAGCCGTAATGGCTTGGCGCTTTCTTCTAACAATTCCCTTCCCTTCATTGTCTGAAATGTGTAAAAAAAAAAAAAAAAAAAATCCAGCTGGAAAAGATCACCAGGGCAAATGGAGGGACCTACGACAAGCCGCCGGCTTCCTTTCCTCGTCGAGGCCACTAGTGTTAATACGTGGCTCTCGGGTAAACTATATATCGTAATTCCCAACTGCAGTACGTATAGGATATGCTTGTTTTATTTATCTTTCATTTATTTATTCAGTTTTTCTTTTCATTTTTTCTTTATTTTTAATTTGTCATTATTATACTGTTATATGAAGGTTATTAATAACTATGCTAACAAAAATTATTGTTCACATAAAAAACTATTATGTATTTATATTTTAGTTTCCAATGAAAGGTTTTAAGTTGCCAGAGAAAGTTTTTGTATAGTAAATACTTAGAAAAAATTAAAATCACACAAAAAAACATTTTTAGTTGTCAATAAACGTTTTCTATGATATATTGTTAAAGAAAATGGATTCTATTTTTAATAATAAATTTAGTCAGGGGGACAGTCAACAAGTGTATGTATACATGTTAGGCTTACACAGAGGTCTCCATCAGGGTCGAAGTTTAATTTATATATATATATATATATATATATATATATATATATATATATATATATATATATATATATATATATATATATATATATATATATATGTATATATATATATATATATATATATATATATATATATATATATATATATATATATATATATATATATATATATATATATATATATATATATATATATATATATATATATATATATATATATATATATATATATATATGTATTTAGTTGATATATATATATATATATATATATATATATATATATATATATATATATATATATATATATATATATATATATATATATATATATATATATATATATATATATATATATATATATATATATATATATATATATATATATATATATACATATATACAAGCGTTATTACATTTTTTGTAAGGCCACCAGCACGCATCACGTTTCGGGCAGGTCATTAATCCTACTTTTCCCCGGAATATGATCAGCCAAATCGATTAACAAAACAGGTACCCATTCACTACTGTGTGAACAGACGCTACATTTAAGGATTGGCGCGCAGTCAATCCTCTCCGGCAAGGATACGAACCCAGGACTGGTTTACCAAATCAAATCAAATGTTTATTCAGGTAAAAGTACATACCTAGAACATGAGTTACAAACATAATGTTGGATTTATAGAGAGAGCTATCTATACCAGGGGACCATAATTTCTGTCTGATGCAGCCTACTCTTTGTCCTACTGTTTCCTTTCCCGTGAACTTCCCTTGAAAACCGCTTCTCTCCAACAACGAGAATTATGCAAATGATGAGCTACTAAATATTATAGTTTACCCAAAAGTGCCATCAAAAGAAAATGTAAAGTTTACTACAGGAATGTATACGTCCTAAGTAATCACAACAACAACAGCTTTTACCGACAAGTATTTAGTTGATAAACCCTTCATGCAAACTGCACCTACTATCAAGAAGAATCGCTGTACATTGGAAGAAAACTCCTGCAGTCATCGTTAGGAGATAACTTTAGCATATGAAGTATAAGGCAATACCCAAGTCTAATTATTCTAGCCATAAGCAGTGCTGTCTTCAGGGCATTGTATGTACTAGCTCTATCTATAAATCCATCAACTTTTGTATTTTACCTTGTATGTATGTACTTTACCTGAATAAATATTTGTATTTGTTGTTTGTACAAGTATTTGTATTTGTTGAGATGCCCCATATCACAAAATAACTGTTGTCATCGAGAGGAGATAGCCTTCAATCACCATGCATGAGACTGCACGCAGGCTTAATTATACTAGTCAGTTGCAATGATGTGTCTTTAGGAGAGAGTAAGGTCTAAGAGCTGCATAATGCTTGACCCAGCCACGTTATCTCTACTCTATACAAATCTAACCTAATCTATTCTATTCTACCTCAACCTGAGCTAACCTTTAGCTCGGCTAACAATTATTAAACTAATAATAGATAACTATTATTTAATTCATGAGAGATAACTTTCACACAAACTGTACCATCATAAATAATATCGATAAATCATGAGTTTCCAGTGTGTGGGAAAAAATTCAGTCAACTTGGAACTATGAAGACTCATAGGATGGTGCATGTTGGTGATAAACCTCACGAAAGTTCAGAGTGTCACTCAGTTAGGACACAAAGACTCACATGCTGGTACACATGGGTAATAAATCTCACGAGTGTCCAGTGTGGGAAAAAATTAAATCGTGTTGGACATTTGAAATCGCACAGAATGGTACATACCAAGGATGAACCTCATAAGTGGCCAGAGTGTGGGAAGGCATTTAGTCATCTTGGACATATGAAGACACACTTGCTCATACACATAAGTGAGAAACTTCATGAGTGTCCAGAGTGTGGGAAAAAATTAAAACATAATGGAACTATGAAGACTCACAGAATGGGGGCCTACAGGCAATAAACCTTTAGAATGTGCTGAGTGTGGGAGAAAATTTGGACACCGTAGCAGTATAATAAGTCATGTTACTGCATACAGGTGACAAGCCTCATGAGTGTCCAGAATGTGGGAAAAAGAGTCAGTCGTCTTGGTAATATGAAGATTCATAATATGGTGCATACAGATGATAAGCCTTATGAGTGTCCAGAGTGTGAGAAGAGATTTAGGGATCAATGTAATATGAAAAGGCATTTATTAGCGCATTCAGTCAAATAATAAGACTCACTTGGCCTGGTGTCTTGTTTTGAGGAAAATTGTGTCTGTAACCATTTTAATTTTAAATAGTACCAGTGCGTGTGTGTTTAATAAATCTTACATGTTGCTCATTTTGGTAGTATTGCACGAGATAACATCACATTATCAGTTGGATGTACTATAAAGACCTTGTTAACATAACCTGTATTTAAGCTTAATCTTCTCTTTTGTAGAAATTAGATGTCCCTCATAGACCAAACAAGTACCATGGATGCTGTGAGTGTAGAAGTTATTTATTTATTTATATAATTTATTTATTTATATACAAGAAGGTACATGGGATTGTGAAAGTACATAACAATTGTGTTTTTTACATTCATGCAAAGCCACTAACACATACGCAGATTTTGGGCAGATTCTATGAAGTTAGATTCACCTCATAGGCCATGCAAGCACCAGGAAAACCTACCAATACAGAAAACTCAAAAATAGGCCAATAACAAGCATTATTACTCTATATATTTCTTTTACCCAGTAAGATGAAACAAAGTTAATAAAAAAAAAAATCCATATTTATTTTATAGATAATGTACTTTCTATTTAGATTCCATTAAGAAATATATTTTAAATTTAATATAGTTTCTGATAGCTATGTTTAGGACATTCTATTTTGATAAGAAAATTTAATAAATATTGGGGCAGGGAGTAGAAAGTTTGAGCTATACTCAAGATGAGACCATTTTATTGAAACAAATTTCATGGGCATTTTTTATTCAGCAAATAGAAACTCATCAGTGCTCTTACTCCAATTGATTTAAAATTAATATTCTATGGGTTTTTATAACTTTTGATAAGACATATCAAAGTTACTTTTATGTTTTCTAGTCTCATTACTTATATAAATTACAGGAATTTATATTAGGATGACCAGCATTTAATTTACCTAGATTCCGGGATTATATATATATATACTGTACCTCCAAAGGATACCTGATCAACCAGGCTGTGACTCATACGTCAGGCTGCGAGCAGCTGCATCTAACAGCCTGGTTGACCAGTCCAGCAATGAGGAGGCCAGGTTGAGGACCGAGCCGTGGGGACGCTAAGCTCCGAAACCATCTCTGGGTAACCTCAAGGTAACATACCTTGTGGGAATTCCAAGGTCCAACGTCCCCCACAGCTTGGTCTTTGATCATGCTGTGTAAATGTAGGAATACTGTATTGTGACCTGTTTTGATGTGATTAGTTGTTTAATTTTTTGCTTTGATCGATGTGAATAATGCAATATTTATTATTACTGTATTAATTATTATATATAGAATAAAGTGTAATTATAGATGTTAATTATTGTATAGAACTTGCATGTCACTTCCCACTGCATACTACTCACTATTCACTGTAACTAGGAGTATTGTAGAACTTACTAGACAGCTCTCTCTATACAAGGTCACCATCCACTCACTGTAACTAGAAGTATTCTTTTAATTATCACATAAATGAGCTTTTTGTATCCATGTTTATCCTCTGAGAATTGTTAAATCAGTCAGCCAGGCTTTTTTCCATGTTCATAATTCCTAGTTATTACTGGAATTGGGAAAGCAACTAAGTTACATCATTAATGAGTAAGTAATTATGTTTCAGAAATCATTCTGGAATACTTCAATAGTTACACTACAATACTTAAAATACTTTTAGTTAATGAGCAGACAGTGGTCACCAAAAAAGTCATCGGTTACATAGCTAAATATATTCCTGGGGAATTAAATATAAATATCACTAGAATGAATCCCTGCTAGGTACCCACAATCTCCTTACTCTTGCACCCACATTTCCTAGCACATTGAAATTCTTAACACCACATTATGCACAGTACATGGTAATTTTTTTTATTTATGTATTTATTTATTTATATATTCAAGAGTTGTTATATTCTTGTACAGCCACTAGTATGCGTAGCGTTTCGAGCAAGTCCTTAATCCTATGGTTCCCGGAATACGACCCCCGTGAAGAATCGTTTTAACAACCAGGTACCCATTTTACTGTTTGGTTAAACAGAGGCCACAGTTAAGGATTTGCACCCAGTAAATCTTTCCCGGCCAGGATACTAACCCAGGACAAAGCGTTCACGGAACGCCAGGCCAACATCTTACCACTATACCAAGGAGACTGTCATCTAACTGTATCTCTATGAAAAAAAGAATCACTAGGAGAATAGCAACATGAGTTATGGGACCCATATAATTAACATGCCCCTAGACTACCATATTACTACCATGGTAGTAATATAGACTACCATATTCATAAGACTCTCAGTTGTTAGGGCTTTCACACACATTTCACTTGAAAGATTTCACTTTTGTATGAAATCTTTCAAATGAAAAGGATGTTGCTGTTTGTACTTGCCATCTAGTCTAATGAGGTTGAGGCCTGTAAATGTGTACAAGTCAGGCACTTGTTACAGGATTAGAGTTACACTCATAGCACTCTTTGTCAAACAACACTTTGAAACTACTGATGGTTTTATCCTAAACCACTTTCTCGCTTAATTTGTTCCAACCTTCTACTCTGTGATAGTTAATTGTCTATGCTATTGAAGTGAAGTGAATATGTATTTTAGTGAAGTGATTTTAGTGAACTGTGCTTTTATTAGAGAAGTGAATATGCTTTTTCACCCACAGGGTTATAAACCTCTGGAACTGCCTATCTGCCGAAGCCGTAAAAGCCAAAACTGTTAAGTTTTAAAATCTATGTGGAAAAGATCATCAAGGCAAATGTGAGGACGTTTGACAAGCCACTGGCTTCCTGTCCTCTTCAAGACCATTAGGGTTAGTGGCCTTCAGGTAAATCAGATTTATCTGTTTGGTACTGTATATTTCCTTGGCAGCTTTGTTCAGTTAATTTAAATCTATGACCTCTTGTTCTTGACGTTCCAGGTCTCAGGAATTAAATTGCATAAAGTGAATTTTTGGCAATGAAAAATTAGAATTAGAATTCTATATTGTAAATAGGATATCATTAATTAAATAATGAAAATATTGTTGGAACACAATCTGATCCAAAAAGGAGTATGTGTGGATGGGCAGAACACAGGAGGCAGTGATTTGCAGAGCTTATTGTGGTGTATATAATTACTGGTTATTGGAGATCATCTTAATGTGTGTGCCCACACCTGTCTAACCTTAAGTATATTGTGCTACATTCAAAATGTATATAGGTGCTTTCTAATTGTTATAGTGTATGAAGTTTTTGATGTTCCCAGAAGGAGAGAGGCTAACCTTGTGGTATCATGCTTTCATTGGAGTAATATTCTATTTTCCTTGATTAATTTTATACTATCAAGCTAATTAACTTCATAGTGCCATGTGCAATGATGTTTGTATTATAATTTTGTATGCTTTTCTAGGTTTGTGCAAGACAGCAAGCTAAATAACAATACAGAGTCAAGTGGTGGTATTATTACTATATAATAATTAATTTTTTGTTGGAATTTCTCCTGTTGTGTTGTATCGTTCTGACATTTTATTCCATGTTCTGTAGAGTTAACTAATGTTTTATTCCATTAGTTAAAAACTGTAAAATAAATTCCTTGTTTGAACCAAAATTGTAGTTTGGTTTAGTCGATATTATCTAATATTCTAGTGTTGTAAATTTTATTTTGTAATTTACTGCTTTTAAATTCTTCCAAATAAAATGATTATGATAAGGTCTTGGTTCTTAACCTTTTATACTGATTTGGTCGCCAACATAAAATATATTAGTCTTTAAATTAATTTTCCTATGATTAACATATACTGTACTCATTTATGCATGGTTCATAGAGAACTTTAAGTATTCCAACTAGAGTTGGAACACTAATCAAATAATAATAATCTAAATTCACAAGAAGGTACAATGGTGAGATTACATAAGATTGGTATTTTTACATTCTTGAATAGCCACTAACATGCATAGCATTTCAGGCAGGTCCTTAATCAAACATATCAGGTTAGCTGAAAAGGTACATTGTAGCAAAATTTTATATCAACATATAACTATAATATAAATTGACAGAGGGGATTACACAGGTGAATATGTATGTGGTAAGTACTAATATTTTGGGAATTGGGTAGTACAAGATACAGTATGAGTTTAAGCACAAGGTAGGAAACTATGAGGATGAAATCAGGTACTTTTTGGTTTTACTTTAGAATGAGGCATAGTTTGGACATGTTTGTAATTTGTTAGGGAGTGAGTTCCATAGAATGAATCCTTATATTTGCATGGAGTGTTTTCACAGATTTAGTTTGACTGGGATTATCAAAAAGATATTTATTTCTGGTGTGGTGCTCATGGGTTCTATTACACCTCTCAAGGAAAAGTTTCAAATCAAGATTAGCATTTAGGAACAAGATTTTGTACATTGCAAATAGCACATAAGATTGTGTGGAGTGATGTATGTTTAGCATGTTATGGGACTTAAACAGAGGGGCTGTGTGTTATCTGAAGACAGAGTTTTGATATAGCAGATTTTTGCAGAGTGAGGATGGGCTTGAAGCAATTCATAGTGGTTGAACCCCATGGACAGATACCGTATGTAAGATAGGGATAGGGTTAGCGCATAGTATAATGAGAATAGAGCAGAGTGGAGAACATAATATCTAATTTTAGAGAGTATACCGACCATTTTTTATACTTTTTTGGCTATGTGTTTTATGTGGGTGCTGAAGTTGAGTCTTTTGTCTATGTATAGGCCAAGGAACTTTCCCTCATTTTTATTGCTAAAGTTAACATTGTCTATCTGAAATTGAATTTGATTTGATGATTTAGTCCCCAAATAAAATGAAGTAGGTCTTTTTGATGTTTAGTGTAAGTTTGTTGGTTGACATTCATGTGTGGACTTTTTTTAATTCATTATTTACAATATTATTTAGTGTTGGGGTTGAGGTCAGAATAGATGAAGGTAGTATCTCAGCAAATAGTATAGGTTTAAGAATGTTATAAACATTTGGCAAATCATTGATGTATACATGAAATAGGAGAGGTCCTAAGATGCTGCCCTGTGGCATTCTTACTGTTAATGGTTAAGTGGGGGAGGTTATGTTATGGATGGCTACATATTGGTGTCTGTCAATGAGACAGGAGCGAATATAGTTCAGAACAAGGCCTCGGATGCCATAGTGGTTAAGTTTAAGTAAGAAGTAGCTATGGTTTACAGTATCAAAGGCCTTTCTCAGCTCAATGAAAAGGCCAATTGGGAACTCATTTTTGTCAAGGGCTGTGTAGATTATATTAAACAAACTAATAATGGGATCATTGGTACTCCTTTGGGAACGGAAGCCAAATTGGCAGGGACTTAATATGTTGAGGTAGGAATAGATGTTTGTAAGCAATTTTTTCAAATATTTGTTAAAGTACAAGTAGATTTTATATTGGTCTGTAATTGTTTATGCTGTAACACTGTAAAAGTGTTTGAGTTAGTTTATTTAAAATATATATAGAGTACATGAGTCACAGACAAGGATCTGAGAGGCGCCAGTTGTCTGCCTGAGATCTCACACCTCAAAGCGTTAATGACCTCAAGTGACCTGAGGTCAGATCATGAGAATTTCACCTTGCTTCCGCTAAGCTCTTAATTGTAGTCTGGTAGCCTTCAAACAAGCCGACGTTTAAGGAGTGGCTTGGTAGTGCCGGAGGCTATCTATTTGTGGGCGGAGTTAGCTACTAGGTTCCCCAATATAAACTCGGAGAACTATCCAGAAAGGAGCATTAATCAAGAGAACAGCAGACGAGCAGAGCAGGGAGGCTGTCGGCCGTTCTCTTGATTAATGCTCCTTTCTGGATAGTTCTCCGAGTTTATATTGGGGAACCTAGTAGCTAACTCCGCCCACAAATAGATAGCCTCCGGCACTACCAAGCCACTCCTTAAACGTCGGCTTGTTTGAAGGCTACCAGACTACAATTAAGAGCTTAGCGGAAGCAAGGTGAAATTCTCATGATCTGACCTCAGGTCACTTGAGGTCATTAACGCTTTGAGGTGTGAGATCTCAGGCAGACAACTGGCGCCTCTCAGATCCTTGTCTGTGACTCATGTACTCTATATATATTTTAAATAAACTAACTCAAACACTTTTACAGTGTTACAATGCCAGCCGTCTCCCCTCCGTTATGAAATGTCATTACTCTCGCTTTTTTCAGTATATAAAAAAAAGTATGATACACTAGAGATATATTGAATAGCAGAGCTATGGGTAGTGCAAGAGCAGGGGCAACACATTTATATACCATAGATGGTATTTCACAGAAGTTGAATTATGGATATAATGTCTGTCGGGCTGACTGGTAAAAAGAGTAGAGTTAGGATAGCTGCTGGTGAGATGTGTGGAGCAACATGTGTCTGAGTCTCTGAGATTTATCTCCCAAGGTTAGCACCGATTAATAAAAGAAGATATTAAATTCAGTTGCAGTTTTTAAGTCTGTTGCAAGTGTGTAACCATTCTAAGAGAGATTGATCTGCATGTTATGTGATTGTTGTTTAGATCCTAGGATATTAGAGATGGTTTTCCATAACAGCCAGGGAAGAATTGCCACCTTGGCGAAATCGTCATATTTGAACAAAAATCTAAATCTAAACCTGCCATTGAATCGTTTTAAAAATATTACCATTGGCTTTAACGCACTACCATAACGTTTCCCTCTTTTAACTCTTTCTTTGCTAATATTCAATATGAAGGCTTTTACACACATATTTACCGAGATTCAGCCAATACAAATATCAAACACTATTAACTTTTCCAAACATATTTTTTTTAAGAAAAATGAGTTGATGAGCAGGTAATAATAATTATAATGAGCTTAATAAATGGATATTTAAAAAGTACGCTTTTCTTTGTTCGTCATTTATGAAAATATTATTTGTTATTCAAGCCAATCACTGTGTAGAAAACGCCTTTGTCGGCAATGTCATCAGGATATCGAATATCCATTGAAGAAAGCTGCCTGAATGTTGGATATCATCTAGAGAGTCCTTCCAGAATAAGGATGTTGGAAATCCCCTGGAGAGTCCTGACTGAATCAGGATGTTCGATATCCACTGGAGAGAGTCCTATCTGAATCAGGATGTTGGATATCCACTGGAGATAGTCCTACCGGAATCAGGACGTTGCATATCCACTGGAGAGAGTTCTGCCTTAATCAAAATGTTGGATATCCTCTGGAGAGAGTCCTGCCTGAATCAGGATATTGGATGTCCACAGATGAGAAACTTGACCCTCATTATCAGACATATTGGATATCTAAGGATGAAGAGTATCCTAACTTATCATCAGGATGTAGAATACCCACGAAGGAATACAGCGGATGTAACCAAGATATAAGGAGCCCCAAAGAGGCGAAACATATCAGAACTATATAAAAAAGTAGATATCTTTAGATGCAAGGACCTCCTACAGTATGCACATTGCAGGATATCAACAGCTTTACGATATGCCTTCATTGTCTTCAGGTTGCAGAACATCAATAGAAGGACTTTTGTAAAAAAAAAAAAAAAAAAAAAAAAAGAAGAGCGGAAATGGACTCTTATATAAATGATTAAAACATATAAAAAAGAATAAATATTGCAGCTCTATATAATGCATTACATAGATTACCAGATATTTTCTCACAAAAACTTACTTTATTATAAGTAATACATTATCTTATTTTGTATTAGTATATATATGGTCAATGATTAGGTCAAGTAATAAAAATCGGACCAAAAGATAAAAGTAAGCATATGTGTTTAAAAGCCTTCAAAGACATGACGGCCACACAGCTCAGCCGTCAAGGAAGTGAGTTAGTAATTACCAAAAGATGGCGCCAAGCCCAGCTGCCGGGCAAGAATCGCCGCCTCGGCGAAATCGTCATTTTTCGCAAAACTCAAAATCAAAACCAGCCATAGAATCGTTTTGAAAATGCTACCATTAGATTTACCGTAATCTTTGATGTTTCTTTCTGTAAACTCTTTCTTTGCTATTTTTCAATATGAAGGCTTTTACACACATATTTACCGAGATACAGCCAATTCAAATATCAAATATATCATCATGTTTTCTCAACATATCATTAAGAAAAATAAGTTGATGAGCAATTAATAATAATTATAATGAGCTTAATAATAAATGGATATAAAAAATTTCTTTGTTCGTTATATATGTAGATATTATTTTAAATCTTCAAGCATACACTATATCACAACATCCAATCACTGTGTAGACAACTTCTCTCTCTGCAATGTCATCAGGATGTTAGATATCCTCTGTAGAGAGTCCGGCCTGAATCAGGATGTTTGATATCCACTGCAGAGTCCGGCCTGAATCATAATGTTGGATATCGACTAGAGAGAGTCTTGCTTGAATCAGGATGTTGGATATCCACTGGAGAGAGTCCTGCTTGATTCAGGATGTTGGATATCCACTGGAGAGAGTCTTGTCTGAATCAGGAAGTTGGATATCCACTGCAGAGAGTCCTGCCAGAATCATGATGCTGGATAACCACCGGAGAGAATCCTATTTATGCAGAACCTGGTGGTTTTATCCCTTGGTTTAACATATCTGATTTACCTAATTTACCTGAGGGACACAAACCCTCGTGGCCTCGATGAGGACAGAAAGGCAGCGGCTTGTCGATGGCCCCCCATTTGCCTTGATGATATCAAGTGTATCCTATAGGCATGATATCAGCGTTTGCGAAAGGATATTGTTATGCCTTTCTAACCCAGCTAATGAAATCAACACTGAATCGACGTTTATTTAACTGACGTTAAATAAACGTCAGTGTTAGTGTTGGTTTTATTAAGGATCATCATCGAATCGACAATACATTGACGTTTATTCAACTTTGCATTCACGTCCATTCGACGTTGCCTTAACGACGATTCGACGCCTCATTGATGACGATTCAATGTCGAATTAGCATTGAATAAACGTCATATCAGTTTTATTGTTGGTTCTACTTGTAATGGCAATCGAGTCAACGTCGATTTCACGGCGAGATTAATGTCTTGGAATGGACATAGACGTCGCTTTGATGTTGATTTAATGTCGATTTGACGTTGCTTTAGCGTTGATTTGTCAACTCGACACTGAATCGACGTTAATTGGACGTAGTTGCAACGTCGAATTGTGTGTGAATTAAATTAAAGCCAATTCCAACCTTGAATAAGCGTATATTTAACGCCAATTCTACAACATATCGACGTTTAAACAACTTCAAATCAACGTCAACGCAACGTCGATTTATTTCTGATTCAAAATAGAACCAACTTCAACACTGAAGTGACGTATATGCAACGTAAATTCAACGTCGAATCTATGAAGCCTAAAGCCTAATCGCTGTAAACCTAACGTGTATGACAACTCTCTGGCTTTCTGTCCCCCGACACAATGAATTATTATTTGTTATTTTATGCAAACAAGTTTTTAACATCTCAATATTTCTTTTATGTATTTTTTTAAACTCACACTTCATTTGAGGTCAAGTATCATTAAGACCTAACCTAATCAAACTATTATTTTATGATCATATATTCTGATAAAATATACTAAATCAAAAGCTTTAGATATGTGCAACCGTCTTCAATTATACTAAAAAAATAGCATAATATCAAAAAATATTATGCTGATCATAATATCAGCAGTCAAGTATAATATTTTAATGAATGAGCGAGTATAATATTTTGAATATCTATTTTTCCAAACTTGAAGTCAATTTGGTTGAAATGCGAAAAATCTCCGTTACCACTTATGGTCAAATGTCCTTATAATGTGTTCGAATTTAAATCTTAAAATATAGCTAGTCACCTTCAATTAGACTCACCTTTAACACTCAAGCATAATATTTCATGTATTATATACCGGAGGGAGAGAATTATCAGGGGGGGAAAGTGCTAAGCCATTACGACTATATAGCCCTGGGAAGGGTTCAGGATAAGGATTTGGGATGAGACGGTGGGGGAGAAATGGTGCCCAACCACTTGGACGGTCGGGGATTGAACGCTGACCTGTATGAAGCGAGACCGTCGCTCTACCGTGCCAGAGAGCCATACACAAGGTGGAGCAATACACCCCAGGGAGCCACACATACCTGATGAAGTAATATACTCAAGAGAGCTACACACCAGGTGTAAATTTACTCTAGTAAAAAACACCATATTAAGTTAAATACTACAGGGGCCCACAGGGCAGGTGGTGTATGGCGTTGGGATTAAAGGGGTACATGCACACTTCTCTAGTAATGGCCGGTTTATTATTGACCCCTAAATTATCTATTATTTATCGTCCAATATAAACATTTCGAATTTTGTTAAAAATACATCTGCAAGCACCTACATACACGAAATCTATTCTTAGTAATACAGACACAAAGGATTGTGTTGGGTCTTCGAGGTAGGAGCAACTGTTCAATATTGAAATGTTCCTATACAAATTCAAAGTAAACTGTCAATCAAGCTGTTGTTTAAGATATAACAATTATATAAGTGTGTAAATCACGAAAATAAACACGTGATTAAAAATGTGACAGTGTCAGACCACGGAGGAAAATTGAAACAGGAATTTCCTTAAGTACTTTCGTATACTAATACATCTTCAGAAGGAGTCAGCGACTCCTTCGGAAGATGTATTAATATACGAAAGTACTTAAGGAAATTCCTGTTTCAATTTTCCTCCGTGGTCTGACACTGTAACAATTATATAAGAATATTGATAGCAATATAATCAATATTAATATCGCAATATAATCATGGTTCTCTTCAAAAGTATATATATACAGTTCTGACTGGAGGTTCATTATAAAGCATATAGTCCTAGAGAAACGATCGCTGCAAAATGGTTTTATATATATAAAACAAATGGTATCACCGGTCTTTATCAGAATAATTCTGTGGACTACTACCACACATAGTGACTTGGTGGACAAATAGAAGTCGACCTGCCACGCAACCACGTACTGGTTGTAAACACTTTTGGAAAATGTTCTGTCAACAAGTCGACACACGCGAAAGTGGGGTCAACGGAACATCAAAATGATATAGAGTCAAGATGACGATTAACGAGTAATGTATTAAATGTTATACATGCAAACAAATGATATATTATTTGTATATTTATTGTAATAATACAAAAAATATACTCTTAATAATAAATAAATATTTTATTTGCAGTAAATGGTAAAATAAATTATCAGTAAAGAATTGTATAATATGTTGCTCATGTAGCTTTAACATGTATATTTTTAGTATAAGTAAACGTCCTTAATAATTAAGAACTATACATACGGGCTCACCACAGCCTGTGCTGCTTGGACCGTTTTGTTTCAGGTAGCGAATCTTTAAGAACAGCAACAAATTAAGAACTATTTGTTCCCATCAAAATTATACAGAATTTAAACGATGATAAACAAATAATGCATTATATATACAACTGTTATGTTATTTATATATTTATTTCAATAACAAAAAAAAAATAATAAATGCATTTGTTATTAGTATAACTTAATATAGAAAATTATTAGTAAAGAATTATATAATATATTGCTAGTGTAGCGTTATCATGTATATCACTAATGTAAATAAAAGGTCCTCTACCGTGAAATATTGTTTGCTCGCATCAAAATAATATAGTCTAAATGATGATGAATAAATAGTACATTATATATACAAGTGTTATATTATTTATATATTCTAACAACAAAAATTATAATAGTAATAATAAATTCATTTGTTATTAGTATACCTTAATATAGTAAATTATTAGTAAAGAATTATATAACATATTGCTATAGTTATGAATCTAAAACAACAACTAGACTTACACTTCATAAAATATACTGACTATAAACAAGCTTAACGGGCTTACATAGCCCGTGCTATTTGGAACTTGTTCCAAGTAGCGAATCTTAAACAACAAACAAGAGGAAATTGAAGAACGTATTTCTATAATTAGTATTAACTAAAAAACGGTATTCAAACAAAATATTTTGGTTATGGTACTGATGCTTTAAGATCTCTTGCATTTAGACATTGTGGTATGTATGTTGTACTTCTAAAATCTTAGGTATCTATTGAATGTAAATATCTGTACTCCCTCTCCCTCTCTCTCTCTCTCTCGAGCAGTTTAAGTCTGTATTAAACAGGTGCAGGAAGGAAAGGAAATGAACTATCAGGGGGAAAGCGCCAAGCCATTACGACTATATAGCAACAGGTGTAGGAAAGGATGGTATCAATACAATGATGGGATCACGTGAGTTATGTGTATGAGGAAAATATCTGACTTCATTGCTACGATGGTGACTGTCATGTATGTAATGTTTAGCCTTTATTTTTGTATTAGTCTAAATCTTTGTTCTTGTTCAAATATCAGTGTGTTGTATTACTGCTAATACAAACGTTTTTTTACATATGCTAGTGTTTGTATGTTAAAATGTGTATGAGACGGTAGATTTCTCGCTCGTTTCGTGCAGTGTTGGTCCGCACCTCTCCCACTCTCAGAGCGGATCCGGGCGTCGCCGAGAGAGGGTGTGAGTTACATGCGCTCCCGAAGCAGCCACTGTAGAGGCTATTTGCTTCAGTTTCCCCCAGTGAGACCTAGTCCAGTAGTCGATCCGGTGAGTTGAGAAATTAATTCCCTGTCGCATTATGTCCCATTCTCTGTGACTTTTTAATAACAAAGGAATGTGCGAAAACCTGTGTTCACGTCCCACGAATTCAGAACATCTCTCTTCAGAGGTGAGGAACGGGAGGAGGCCATATATTTTATTTATATATTTTGGAAAATACTGCTGCCCCCTCCTCTCAAGGTCACCAAAGACCAGATCAGTGACTGAGTAAAATTACCACAGACCAGGTCAGTGACTGACTCAGGCCAAAGCTGACCTTAAATATTGTTTATCTAAATATATATGATGGATAACAAGAGACAGTTAATGTACAGTAAATCATGATAGACATGATAGTAATATGTTAAACACAGTTTTACAAAATAATTAAACATGTTTTGTGTAGTGGAGTGTACACCACAGTTCTGAATGTTTGTGTTTGTTACTGTGGGTGTATGGCTGGGTGGGGGAGCTGCTGTGGGTGTATGGCAGGGTGGGGGAGCTGCTGTGGGTGTATGGCAGGGTGGGGGAGCTGCTGTGGGTGTATGGCAGGGTGAGGGAGCTGCTGTGGGTGTATGGCAGGGTGGGGGAGCTGCTGTGGGTGTATGGCAGGGTGGGGGAGATGCTGTGGGTGTATGGCAGGGTGGGGGAAGCTGCTGTGGGTGTATGGCAGGGTGGGGGAGCTGCTGTGGGTGTATGGCAAGGTGGGGGAGCTGCTGTGGGTGTATGGCAGGGTGGGGGAGCTGCTGTGGGTGTATGGCAGGGTGGGGGAGCTGCTGTGGGTGTATGGCAGGGTGAGGGAGCTGCTGTGGGTGTATGGCAGGGTGGGGGAGCTGCTGTAGGTGTATGGCAAGGTGGGGGAGCTGCTGTGAGTGTATGGCAGGGTGGGGGAGATGCTGTGGGTGTATGGCAGGGTGGGGGAGGAGCTGCTGTGGGTGTATGGCAGGGTGTGGGAGCTGCTGTGGGTGTATGGCAAGGTGGGGGAGCTGCTGTGGGTGTATGGCAGGGTGAGGGAGCTGCTGTGGGTGTATGGCAGGGTGGGGGAGCTGCTGTGGGTGTATGGCAGGGTGGGGGAGCTGCTGTGGGTGTATGGCAGGGTGGGGGAGCTGCTGTGGGTGTATGGCAGGGTGGGGGAGCTGCTGTGGGTGTATGGCAAGGTGGGGGAGCTGCTGTGGGTGTATGGCAGGGTGTGGGAGATGCTGTGGGTGTATGGCAGGGTGTGGGAGCTGCTGTGGGTGTATGACAGGGTGGACGAGCTGCTGTGGGTGTATGGCAAGGTGGGGGAGCTGCTGTGGGTGTATGGCAGGGTGAGGGAGCTGCTGTGGGTGTATGGCAGGGTGGGGGAGCTGCTGTGGGTATATGGCAGGGTGGGGGAGTTGCTGTGGGTGTATGGCAAGGTGGGGGAGCTGCTGTGGGTGTATGGCAGGGTGGGGGGGGGGAAGCTGCTGTGGGTGTATGGCAGGGTGGGGGAGTTGCTGTGGGTGTATGGCAAGGTGGGGGGAGCTGCTGTGGGTGTATGGCAGGGTGGGGGGAAGCTGCTGTGAGTGTATGGCAGGGTGGGGGAGCTGCTGTGGGTGTATGGCAAGGTGGGGGAGCTGCTGTGAGTGTATGGCAGGGTGGGGAGCTCCTGTGGGTGTATGGCAGGTTGAGGGAGCTGTTGTGGGTGTATGGCAAGGTGGGGGAGCTGCTGTAGGTGTATGGCAGGGTGAGGGAGCTGCTGTTGGTGTATGGCAGGGTGGGGGAGCTGCTGTGGGTGTATGGCAGGGTGGGGGAGCTGCTGTGGGTGTATGGCAGGGTGGGGGAGCTGCTGTGGGTGTATGGCAGGGTGTGGGAGCTACTTTGGGTGTATGGCAGGGTGTGGGAGCTACTTTGGGTGTTCTACTGTGATGTGAGGATAGCATCTGTGCGTGATGCTTCAGTACAGAACCGGCAAAACATAAACTAATGCCTTTTCATACAATAAAAGTCAAAGACCGGGAGGCGATGAAAATGATGATGAATTTTGCATTTACAACTCTCAAGTCTAAGAATTACTAATACATATTTAATTCTGTTTTACCTTGCAGAGAAGCGAGGCAGGTCTCCCGTGTAGTCAAGAAGCGCTAAACCAATTAAATGTTGATTAAGTACCTCATATCAAAATTCAATTGAAGCTCGGACAGTTAGTAATTATTATAGAAAACGCCTATCCAGTAAGCGCCCTAAATGTCTGCGCTCTAAAGCAAGATAACATTTAAAAAAGAGATATCCTCGTAACTCACCACGAGAGGGAGGTAGTTATTATAATCAAAACAACAAAGAGTAGTCACTGTCACTCTTCGCCTCTCGTCCCCGGCCTCTAGTACCACCACTTGGTTGGACCAGAGTGTCCTGGCCAAAGATGTTGCCTCTGTTGCCTCTCCTCCTCTGGTCGCTCTGGACGACGTCCTCTCACGCAGCCTGCTCGGCAACGACAGGTACGAAGCCCGGGGAGTGTGTGGAAGCCTGTGTGACGACGACCAGCGGGTTGCCAACATGCAGAACTAGTGAGAGTAAACAGGGGTGGAGAGGATACTGTAATGCCGACTGCACATCCGATTTCTGTGATGCTCTGTGTCAAGCTCGCATTGAATCGCTTGCCGGAGACGCTGGAACAACACTGGTGCACGCTACCACTACAGCTTTAGCAGAAATACATCAGTCTACAACTACAAGTGTTATACCTCAAGCTACAACTACAACAGCGTCCCAACAAGCTGAAACTACAACAGTGACACATCAAGACGCACCTACAACAGCGCCCCAACAAGCTAAGACTACAACAGTGACACATCAAGACGCACCTACAACAGCGCCCCAACAAGCTAAGACTACAACAGTGACACATCAAGACGCACCTACAACAGCGCCCCAACAAGCTAAGATTACAACAGTGACACATCAAGACGCATCTACAACAGCGCCCCAACAAGCTAAAAATACAACAGTGACACATCAAGACGCACCTACAACAGCGACCCAACAAGCTAAAACTACAACACAACAAGACGCATCTACAACAGCGCCGCCTCATATAACTACAAATCTGCCACGAGAAACTACAGCTCTAGCCGAGAGTTCGCCGGCGACAACTACAACAACGGTTGTGAATTCAATAACAACCACGGCGACTACTGTTGTAAATACCCCAACAGGAATAACCGTCGTATCACCGGACACAACAGCCACTTCAACAGTAGCCGCAGAAACAACAGAAGCCGTAACAACAGCATCAGTTAGCGGAGCATCATCCACGACGCAAGTCACTGGTAGGTTGTTCGAGATTAATTAAGTAATTATTGATTTCAGAGACGCTAATTTGTGTTGGAAGGGGGGGGGGGATTATCAGGCGAAAGCACCAAGTCATTACGACTATATAGCACTGGGAAGGGATCAGGATAAGGATTTGGGATTGGACGGTGGGGGAATGGAACGGTGCCTAACCACTTAGACGGTCGGGGATTGAACGCCGACCTGCATGAAGTGAGACCGTCGCTCTACCGTCCATCCCATGTGATGTTATAGGGAATAAAAACAGATTTGTGTCATTTGAACAGAAAATTTGTAGTTAACGAAGATTAATAGGAACAGAGGAGAGTACACACAGAGATCACACTAACGCGATGTATCAAATGAACACATCCACAAGGGCCGTGACGAGGATTCGAACCTGTCTGGGATGCTCTTGGACGCAGATTCGAATCCTCGTCACGGCCCTTGTGGATTTGTTCAGAGGATAGTATTTGAGTTCAGGAAGAATCTTTTAAGTTCTCGCATATTATCTGAAATTCAGATATATTATCTGTGATATAATAAAAATGTTCCTGTTTAAAAGAAATTGTCCACAATTCAGGCAGAGTATTAATTAGCGAGGTAAATTCTTCGTGATTCATTAACGTTATCCCGACTTCAGGTGAGGTTATTCGTAAACCAGGCAATTTATTCATCATTCACCGAAACAATAAGTGCTTTATGCGTATTATCTGGGAATCAGATAACGTAGCTGTCATTCTGAAAGAATGTTTCGTGATCCAATCATATGCCACACAGGAAACAGCCATGTGATTCACAGAATACTGCGTGTGCTACAAACAATTTACGATTCAATGTAAATTCTCACTGATCATGCTCAATTGATGATAAGGAATGACCCGAATATTTATGGGTGATTCAGGCTCGCTGGCTATGAACCAGGCATGATATATTTATCCATAACATACCTAACTAGTATGATTATAGATGAGTCACAATAACGTTGCTCAATCAGACTCAGCTACCTACAGTGAGACGGAAGGTAGTTGAGTTGGTGAAGAGAGACTGAAGGAACAAAACCTGACGACCCTAGAAAATAGGAGAGAGATGCGATACATGATATAGCCGTATTAAACACATCGGGGGACTGACAGAGTGAAAAAAATAGGAAATGTTCACTATGAATACCAATAGTACGACATGGATGGAAGTTTGAGACTCAGATGAGTCAAAGAAATATTAGAAAGTTTTCGTTTAGCGTAATAGTGGGAAAATAAACCGAACTAAAGGAGCAGGAAGGAAACTCCATTCAAAAAGTAGATGGGATAAGGAAACAGGTCAGGGAGTCATTGTATTAGACAACCGGCAAATGGAAAGGTGGGGTCCAGGAGCTAATGTTCGATCCTGCCGGCACAAAATCTGTGACTACACACACACACACACACAGCTTAGCAAACGTCACTGTTTAATAAATAGCAAATTAGGAGATAGAACAATTGACATGACTAACATCTTGTTAAATTCTTCTTTATTTTAAAATTAAAATTTATGACGTTACGATTATTTCTCGTATTCATCCTCAGATCTAAAAATTTAAAATTAACCAGCAATACAAGGACGCAAACTTGAGAGACATACATATTAATAAGATAAATACAAATAATCCATTTTACAAAAAGATAAAACAAAAGACAATTCAACTTACCTTAAAAGATAGAAGCATATGTGATCTAAAAATGATACCCGCAA
Organism: Procambarus clarkii; assembly: GCF_040958095.1. Lineage (NCBI taxonomy): Eukaryota > Metazoa > Arthropoda > Malacostraca > Decapoda > Cambaridae > Procambarus > Procambarus clarkii. The sequence goes on from NC_091163.1 coordinate 9,608,817, forward strand.
CTACTTCGAAATTATAATTTCAAATATTAAAAATCTTATACAAAGCAAAACTATTTAATACAAATTTTAGATTAGGATTTAAAAATCTTGTAAGAAGCTTAAATATTACATAATACCGAGCATCAATTTATATACTGCATTGCCTAATTAAACAAATATAACTATGAAACAATCCGTCACTGAAAATGAGTACCAAAAGTCACAAATTAGGGGGAAACTAAAGCGTATACATCACAAAATCTACATAACGTACCAACGAAAGGTTTACTGTGATTTACCAGCATACAATTGAGCAGCTGAACCAGCATTATTTAGCACAGAGACCGTTGCTGCCTGATATATAAAGATTCCATTATTGTAAAATCCAACAGGTCATTCGTGCATGTGTTCAAGATTTTAAAATGTGAATCATGCAAAGAAGGATTCATCTCGTTTCAAAGATTTCTAATCTCTGAAAATGCTGGCATAAGTAGTGGTAAGCCATGAACGATATTCCCATGTGCTCCAGTATCCTAATCTGAAAGTTCCCAATGGACCTTCCAACGTATCCATCATTACAATGTTGTAATCATTAACATTTATACAGACATACGATACCAGAACACAGGGAAGTAGGCACCCTATCCATAAATTTAAAATAGGAACCCATTGTATCAATATTCACGAAAATAAATTCAAAATCAAATTTTAGGAAATGTTGTAAAAGGGGTTTCAGTCGATACACAGAGAAATTACACTAACGTGACGTACTATCAGTGAGAAAATCCGTAAAGAGCCGGTCACCTCTCTTAACCATGTAATAAGTAAAATTAGGACAATGCAGTTTTTTTTAATTAAAGAGGCTTCTGTAACCTGGATATTCTGGGCTGTTATTATCACTGCTAATTACTATGTTTCAGCGTGTCTAGTGTGCCAACCAGTTGATCAAGCTTTATTTTACAGAAGGTTAGCTGTCGAGGACGCCATCGTCTGTTTTTACATTATAATTATATAATATACTAAGGTAGACGATCAACTGCCTTAGAAGGGAGTCTTATTTATGACTTAATCTCCTCCTTTTCCCAATCAATCACTTCCTTCGCCCACTTGCTTAGTCTTTCGTTTATTGGTTTTTATTTAATCCCTAATATCATACTCTCTGATCCTTAACCTCCTCCCTTTGTAGTAAACACCGTTCGTGTACACGAATGATATAGTTAGTATTCCAATAGTATGCCCTACAATACCTGTGGGCTTCTTTTGATATTTGCCACTAATATTATTTTAGTATGCTTCTTGTATTTATATTACCATGATGCCTCAAGCTTATTCCTAGCATAATTTGATTTGCGTCCACTTACCTCTATGCACCTGTTATACCATCAGGGCGCCCTTGGAATATTTGTTTTGCTCTCGAGTATATTTCCGAGAGAGTCCTCGTATATTGCAGACCATTATTTACTTTCCTATTGCATGGAATCAACTTTGGGAATTTATCTTATAAGCCTCAAACATTTTCTTAAGTTTTAAATAGTTCCCCTATGTCTTTAATTATTCTTCCATATCCCCACTTTCTGTTATGTTACTTGTCACATATCTTTAGTACCTGAGTGAATGTCTGTCTTGTATACATGTTTCCGAGTGAATGTCTGTTTTCTATACAAGTTCCCGAGTGAATGTCTGTTTTCTATACATGTTTTTGAGTGAATGTCTGTTTTCTATATATGTTCCCAAGTGAATGTCTGTTGTCTATACATGTTTTCGAGTGAATGTCTGTTTTCTATACATGTTTCCGAGTAAATTTATTTTCTATATGTCCCCAAGTGAATGTCTGTTTTATATACATATTCCAAGTGAATGTCTGTTTTCTATACATGTTCCCGAGTGAATATCCGTTTTTCTATAAATGTTCCCAAGTATTTAATGTCTCACATTCGTGAATGTCTTATCCATGGTTTCCGAGTGAATGTCTGTCTTGTATACAAAGACAAAAATGTTCACTATTGCATGTTGTTGTTAAAGATTCGCTACCTGGAACAAGAAGTTCCAAGTAGCACGGGCTATGGTGAGCCCGTAGTGCCTTGAGAAGTCACACTAATGTATGTTTGTCTCTCACTAGTAGTTCCCGAGTGCATGTCTTGGTGTATACAAGTTGTATACAAGTGGTTATAAAGGTAAGAATTTATTAAGATATTTTCATTATGACTCTTTGTGCTGGGTTTTATGAGATTTTATATGTATCTTAATGTTATTTGAAAAATAATTTATAATATTTGCAATTTAAATTGAGATTTTTTATATAAATTGTAATTTGGTTCGTAATGTAATCATTAACATAAATAATAATTACAGTTGTATTGTTATTTTTAATGGTACATGTGAGACGACTTGTAATGTGCTGACAGTATATATGTATTGTAAACTTATTGGCATTAGAGATTGTTTTAAATTAAATTTAATTACATTTAATTGTTTCAAACACTATGATGTATATTATTATTATTATTATTAAAAAACGGAATATTGTATTATCTTTAAGTATTATTAACCTGAATTAACCTTATCTTATTGCTTAATACTAGAAGGGGGTAAGAGATCTCCAAGTTAACGTTTGTCTCTTCCCCTTTTATTCCTCCTTTCTCTCCCTCTTTGCCAACTTTTTCACCTCCCTTTCTCCCCTCTCACCCGTTTCTTCTCCCCCCTCTTTGTCCCCTTCTCTCCCTATTCCTTTCTTCCCCTCACACCTACAATATCACTAACACTGCAGGAATACTTCATATATAACCCAACCCGTACTCGCACTTGCTTATAGAAATATTTTGCTCGGCTTATCAACACACAAGCCATTAACTCTATAAGTAATATAATTTTGTTTTTAAATTTTAAAGGATCAGTATTTTGATTATATATATTTCTTAATTTTTGCGTGATGAGCGCGTACAGTTTTCAATATGGCAATAATAATAATGATGCTAATTCTGGGTCGAGTTATATGATTCAGATGAGTCGGTTGGGTGTTAACTCATCAGCCTCGTTATTGTGACTCATCATCTGAATCTTATTAAAAGGGTATTTAAGGATAAAACTTTCATCCCATGATGTCAGCTGAATCTGAACATTGTTTTTGTATTTTTATCTCTGTATTTTCCAAATTACAATATCATTCTGTTAGCTTATCATCATCGAAAGTGCTTTCTCGTCAACCAATATAATTATAATATAACTAAAGCCATGATGAGGATTCGAACCTATGCTCTGGGGTATTCCCGAGTATTTTCCCACATATAAACCCAGGGTATTTTCCCAAACATAGTATATACTCCGTAGCGCGCTGGGAACAAATGAGTGACATTCAGACTGTACTCGATTAAGAACCGCATTTACTGTCACTTCGGCACTACTAAAATTTATTGCCCTTTACCAGACTACAATAGAAAACAAATGCCACAGTATTGCCAATACCAGTCATTCCTTCACACACTCGCTAAACATGGCACATTCCTTCACACACTCGCTGAACATGGCACATTCCTTCACACACTCGCTAAACATGGCACATTCCTTCACACACTCGCTAAACATGGAACATTCCTTCACACACTCGCTAAACATGGCACATTCCTTCACACACTCGCTAAACAAACACTAGTTCGAGTTTAAGAATGACATATACTTATGGGACAGTTCTCGGGGGAAGGCTTTCCAGACAATGTATCCTCGGCACTTACAGTATAAAATGACATGTTTACTTTTTAAAGCATTAGGCGAGATACATCTGTTTCGTCAGTAATCGGTGTTTGAATAGGTAATTTTCTCTTCGATTTCACATTACTGCCATTGTTGCGTAATTCTTCAGTGACCCTTGCATCGGGGGTTTCAGCCTAATCTGTAAATTACTCTATTGGAATCTTCTCTACTAGTCCGCCGGCAGCAAAGCACTTGGATAAATAAGCTTGTGGTGAAAATAGTGTTCATTCCCTCACATATCAGAAGGTGGGGTAACAGTCTCCGTGGTGTAGTGGTAAGACACTCGCCTGGCGTTCCGCGAGCGCTTTGTTATGGGTTCGTATCCTGGCCGGGGAGGATTTAATGGGCGCAAATCCATAACTGTAGCCTCTGTTTAACGCAACAGTAAAATGTGTACTTGGTTGTAACAACGATGCTTCCCGGCGGGGATCGTATTCCAGGGACCTGCCCGAAACGCTACGCGTACTAGTGGCTCTACAAGAATGTAACAACTCTTGTATATATCTCAAAAAAAAAAAAAAAAACATATCTGAAAGGTTGCTAAAAGCACGCACTGCTTCTAGCCATTGGATCAGTAGCTCCTCTGAACGCAGAGACGGTTAGACGCTATATCACGAAGTAGCTATGTCATTCTACACCTAAATTTCTTGGGCTCCACAATATAACCAGTGAACATTTTATTTTCTCCTGCCTCCCCATTTTTATGTGGCAGAGTTAAATTACATGTTACATTCATGTTATATTCCTAAATGACTTTCCTGAATTTATTTAAAATAAATAAAATTAAAAATTTAAAACGCCTGCAGCTGCTTTGAGGTCGAACGTGTGTCAGGGACACAGAAAGCATTGCAATGCATTACAATGGAAGCATTGGACAGGAAATTGCAAGGCTGAGGCACTGGAACAGGAATTTGGTCCCACTGGGGGTCCGTGATTTCCACGATGAGCTTATCATTCAACTTATTCAAGATCTTTAATGCACTTTAACCTCATGACCCTGAGCCTATCGGGAGGCAACCCGCATAACATCAGTATTTATTATTTGTTTTTCAGTCTTTTTGCATGTAAGAGAACACCACTATTACTGTTCTGGTGGTGTTCTGTTCTTCTGAACACTGCCAAATGCTGTTATTGTATCTACTATACTTGTAGATACAATAACAGTATTGTATCTACAATACTGTTATTGTATCTACAATACTGTTATTGTATCTACAATACAGTATTGTATTGTATCAATCTACAATACAGTATTGTATTGTATCAATCTACAATACAGTATTGTATTGGTGTTGCACTCTACTGATGATGTGTTAGCAATGTGTGTTCCTACACGACATGCTTGCCTCCCTTACAGGGCATCATATATATCTATGCCAGGAGGGATGCCCATAGTGCCCTGAGATAGTCTGTTTCTCCCTCATTCCATCCTTCTTTCTTCCTTCCTTCCTTTTCCCTTTAACGTCCCATGTTCCATCCCCATTTTTCCCTCTTCCCAGCCCCCCCCCCCCTCTCTTTTTTCAAATCTTCCCTATTTTCACCTCCATTCCTTCTATCTCTGCTATCTCCCTACCCTTCCTCCCCATCCCCTTTCAACCTTGAAGAGACAAATATTTCCATCTGTTTTGGTGTCCTTTTTAGAGTATGTTTGTGTGTGTATCTGTCTGTCTATGTGCACGCCTCTAGGAAATGTAGATGTTTATCTCTCAGAATGTTTGGTAATATGTTTATTGTTTGTGATGTGTGTATATGTATGTATTAACACGATGTACTGAACGGGGTGAGAATAGCTTGAGCTACCTCATCCCTTTGTGTGTATTTTACCTCAATAAACTTATTTCAATTTAAATTATGTGCACGCCCGCTGTTTACATAAAGAATTATGACCAATTGTACTGCTTCATATACCATTAAGAATAAGCGTTATCAAAGAAGTTGCGTAAACAAATATCTCTGTATAGTAAAACGAATTATATTTGAATTACATTCTAAATAATATTCCATATCAAGTCAATAAAATCTAATCGGATAGCAACTAGGATCTCTCAGATGCCGGGCCGTCGTACGCGTGCTTGTTATTCACATCTGGCAGCTTCATCGGGATGAGGCGTTTGTAAAAAACGATTAAATCCACAAGAGCCAGAACCATTCCACAGCTCAGGATTCCAAAGCACCATCTGGTGCCGAAGTCCGTGTACACGTAGGAGACGAATATAGGACCCATGATACGACTGAAGCTGCCAACTCCAGTCAGTATGCCCATCCAGACACCCTGTGGCTTGGGTCCTAGCATCTTGGAAAATATGGCCTGGATTATGCCCTGAGCCACAGGGTAACCGGAAAAGGTGATTATGAACGCGATCAGAAGTTGCACTTCGGGGAGTTTCGGGGTATTTTCGCACCATGTCTGACTTGCGGGGCATCCGTAGTCACATATTTGTGTTGTGTCGTTGGTAGCTTCAGCCAAGAGATAACTGATGTAGTCAGTTTCCGGTGTTCCGCTTGCAGTAGTCAGCTCTGTAGTGGTCATAACTGTCGTGGTGTTATCACCTGCAAGGTGACACACTTGTATGTGAATCTTGCCATTCCCCCAAGGCAAAAAGAGGAAAGTCCCCACAATCATTGGAAGTAATCCCAGTAAAATCACTACCTTTCGTTCATCGTATTTCTTTGAGAGTATCCCGTTAAGGACATATATGAAGCTGGACAAGAGACCTCCAGCGCTGAGCGCCACACCCACCACAATCATAGCCTTGGACTCCGACCAGGCGTACTGGTCCATCACGAAGGGCACGGCCAGGGTCTCTAGCAGCACGTACATGTTCAGGACGATGAAAAAGGCAAAAAGTACTCCACAAATGCCAACGTAATTCGGTTTCGGCAGCTTCATGTTCTCGTCGTCTTGGCGAGATAATTTTAACATTTCGCGCTCCTTGTCTGCAATGTTGTACTCCTGCAAAAAAAAAAAATATTAGACAAAATTTGAATTAACAAGTCCACGAGAAATTTATAATTTTAAAGTTAAGATAAAATGTCAACTCACTATAAAATATATTTAGCATGGAAACGGAAAATAATATACTCTTTACCGTAAAGACGCAAGGCAACAGTAGTACAAGGTTAATAAATCCTAGTAAACCAGCTACCCATCCGGCTGCTGTAAACTTGTCCCAAACAAACCAGCTCACTCCCGTGTCCACGCCGTCAGGGATTGCCACAGTTAGTATCGCCTGGATACCTGCATGAGAGAGCAATCAAATTATAATCTAAATTGGCATCCATTTATTGCGTGAGTTTGTCGCTCGTTTCTCTTAATCGTACGTGACCAAGTGTCCAAATCATTAACAGTGACCAAGTGACTTAATCACCAGTAGTGACCTAGGGACCTAATCACCAGTGGGACTGACCTGGCCCGATGACGAAGCCAAGGGCTTGGGCAGCAGCGATGATTGAGATGCCCACAGTGCGTTCCTGCAGGGTGGTGGAGGAGGCCAGGTAGGAGCGACACAGTGTGACGTTGGCTGTAGGCACAGTGGGGCATCAGTAACTACTTCACTCAACATGTATAACAGCTTCACTCAGAGGTAAATGCATTATTCAATTTTCACCTTTTATATCCAACATTTACAGTATCATTCACAGCTTCACTCAATATTCAGAGTGGTACTCAGCATTCAGAGTGGTAGTCAGGAGTGAAGGGGGGTACAGGTAATGGCGCCGTGATTACCCATTAAAGAGTGGAAGATAAATGAGTGTATGCCATTTAAAAGGTAGTGTCAATATCCATGCATTATTTTTTAAGTGTTTGGTCTGCGGAGCCAAAAGGTAACATTTATTAAGACAACAAAAGGAGGTCAAGTGACAGCCAGTACACGGAGAGTGTCAAAATCTAAAGTGCTTCATTTACGTTTTGACTTCTAAGAACTTTGTTTACCTATAGCACTGCTAAAGAATCTAATTTTGACAATGAAACAGCTGTGTACCACACAGGTCATCAGTGTAACCTGTGAGGCAGTTATGGCTTCCAGTAAACTTCTATGCAAACAATAATACATTTTTTGTTGTTGTTTATGCACAATATATTTAATGGGTAACTCAAAATAACTGACGAGATTCTCGCATTCAGAAATAAAATAATAGAAAACGGCAAAGTTGAATTGAATGGCACCTGAGCTGACACCAACGATGAATCTCGAGACGATCATAGCATAGTACGGTGCCATTTCTCCCATGTTGTTGAACAACGACAGTAACGAGTACATGATGTTGCCAAAGATGAACATAACTACGGTGCTGAGGCAGGCCAACCTGTTGATGTAGATAGGAAGAAATATGAAAACCAGAACAATTCAATAATATCACAGTTAAGGCTTAAATTATGATATCTATTAGTATTGCAGTAAGTTATTCATGACCCGAAATAACAGTTTCACATGAGTGGAAATGTGCAGAGGTTGCGCCAGTGTATAAAAAGAAACAATGTATAAACGATAATTGCGTGTAATTAACGGCAAGTGAAATCAACTTTGGGAGCTGGTTTAACTCACGGAAGCAATTATTCGAATCCACATAAAGAAACAATCTAGTTAAAAATTCCATGCATGGGTTTTCCGGAAATCATTCATAACTAACAGACTAACATTTATTTTATAACTTTTTTCGACGAAAAGAAAGTAGTAGACTTTATCAATGTGGATTTTCACAAAAAACATTTAAGTTGGAAGAGACATAAGAGTAGTCTAGGATTCTAATGGTGAGTTTTATTCAATGGAAATTCTTATCGTCATCTTGGAGGAAATCTGAGGAAATAGTAAGAGTATAATCACAAAAATATTAGCTAACATATTTTGAACTCACTGGAAAGGCTTTAGGGGTTAATTCCTTAATCATTGTGCAGAGAGGGAGAGGGGGTGTGATCACCCAGCTCAACTCATTTGCATAAATCGTCCCTGTAGTGAGAGTACATGAATGGATAAAAGTGCAGATGAGCAGCACAGAGCTCTGCGTTACAGTAATGCTGGCAATATCTACTTCTGCTACATAACCTAGCTCCTGCTACATAGCCTAGCTGCCACTACACGTGTGGAATCCCGAAGTAAAAGGCATTGATTTCAACATGTTGGCCGCTTCTTGCTGGCCTCTTCTCATAACGGCTATAGTGATGATGATGATTTTCATCATCATGATGTTTCATCATCATGATGATGAAACATCATGATCATGTTTCTCGCTAGAGGGGGGAAGGCTGACTAGGTTATCTGCACCGTGGAATACATTTATAAACTTTATGCCTAAGTGTTGCTGGAGACCTGCATTTCTTTCTTAGGATGACATGACATCAATTATCCACCAACGACATATTATACCAGTCTTTGATGGTCTCTGTAAAGTAATCCAGTTATTGAGGAGGCTAGGTAATTTAGGTGTAAATATATCTTTGAAATTATGACATTTAGTTAATGACCGCATGGCTTATATTTTATATTATTATTATATTATTATTATATTATTATATTATTATTATATTTTATTATATTATAGAGCGTATATTTTTTTTGTAAAATCTAGAAAAAAAAACTTTGCAACACAGTTAAGAAGGTAGTGAATGGAATTAAGTAATCGTTTCTAGCATTGCCAGCCCCTCACGTACAGTACATAATTGGGTAAATGGTGAACACCATCTCACCTATCTTGAGATGATTTCGGGGCTTATCGTCCCCGCGGCCCGGTCCTCGACCAGGCCTCTTTTTTGTTACCTTTTTGACACCTAATGGTGCCTTTTACCGATTCATGAGAGATTCCTTACGTAGTGCATATATATATATATATATATATATATATATATATATATATATATATATATATATATATATATATATATATATATATATATATGTATATATATATATATATGGTGTTACCTGATACTGCCAGATTTATTTCCCCACAGACCAAGAAGAGGAGACGCCAGCATCTGTCCCAGAGGATTCGCTGCAATGACCCAACCCAACGACTCCTTTTGCAGATTTTTATCCAGCTGTTAAGTGATAAATAACGCCACGTCTATCACTCAAATAGTCTCCCGGCGAAATAATTAGAAATATGCATTATAAATGTACATATTAATATCGTTATAAAGCGAGAGGAGGATACTGAAACACACACTGACCTCGTGAAGGTAAGGCCAGACGCCACTGAGGACAATGGAAAACCCGATAGACATGACGAACATGGTGGTGTAAGCTACCCAGTGGGATCTCTTCCGCGCCCTCCGCTCCTCTGGTTTCTCTAGCAGTCTAGCTGGGTCGTCTTTGTAGGCAGGAGGTGAGTCCCTGGAATGTCGTAAAGGGACTGGTTTAACATCAATCTTAAAAAAACGTATTAAGCGAGTTTGTTTGCTTCTGGGAGTCGACCAGATTAGAGGTGTAAGGTACTCCATTAAAACCTTGTTTACATAAGTCGAGAGTATGATTTTTTTTTTTTTAGCTGTTTGTGTTATCTGGAAAATGAGTTCTAGATACTGTGTATACGTGTGTGTATTCAACTAGTTGTGCTTTCGGAGGTTGAGGTCTGGCTATTTAGGCTCGCCTCTCAACTGTAAATCAATCAACGGATTTTTTTCACTCACAGACTCACTCACTCGCTCACTCACTCACTCATTGACTCGCTCACTCAAACCCAGAACTGCCTCAAGGTTTTGGCCTGGAACTTGCAACTAAATTATAAATAGGGTCTGCCTCGTATGGGCCAATAGGCCTTCTGCAGTTGCCTTTGTTCTTATGTTCTTAACTCACCCATAGAAGGAAACAAACTTTCAACCTCCACTCCATAGTAAACTAATTCACTCATAGTAGAAAACCGCATCTTTCACGCATGTTAAACTAAGCAACTTTTTTACTCTGAAAAAACTACAAATATTACTGGTCCGAGAATTGACAGACTACCAGACTACCTGCTATGTAAACTAACAATTCCTTGCCGTATGACCTGCGGTTTGAACCAGTGCTTGAGCCAAAGCGATGAACCGGGATAACATGGTGAGTACCTACCCTCCGGTGATCGTAGCGATGGAACCATGTCTGAGCGAATCATTCCTCATTTGGTGTAGAGGCACGTCGTCCATGGTGTGGTCAATCACCAGTGAACCACTGGTTCCCAGAACCCCTCCCATTCTGCTGGAGTTCCTTCGGGTTTTCTTGTAATGACAGAGACACCCCCCCTGAGTGACACCTCCGTTTTCCCTGAGAAAACGGCCAGAGGGTTCTGCAGCGTTCGGAAAACGGCAATGCCCCGCTGATATTATTAATCACTTAGGGGGGGGTAGAAATAGCCTAAGCTACTCTATCCCTTTGAGATGTATTTATTGCTTATCTCAAATAAACATACTTGAACTTGAATTAATCACATATTAATCACATATTAATCACGTTCTTGCTTTTGTGTATCTATCAATTCTTCTTCTTCTTTAATCGTATTATTCACTCGAAGATTAACGAAGGAAAACAAAATATTAGTTTCTATAACTTGTAAGAAAAAGTTTAGCTGCAAATCATTTTCTGGTTTCTTGAGTTATGTGCAGGAACTCAACTTTTTTTTTCAACAAGGGTACAAAGTTCAGCCAGCACTTTCTTGGGACAGCACTTAAGAGATGCTAGAAGATCCAATACTGTGTTGTGGTTCTTCTTATAAGGCTACCGGTTCCACCTGTGGGATCGGAAACGCAAATTAGTATCATCATGTGATATCTACACAAATGTATTTGGAAGTTATCCTCACGTTATTCAAACGTAATGGAATTATGAAGATAAAACACTAAACCATTACGACTATATAGCACATGGAAGGGATGAGGGAATATGGATATAGGATAGGAAGAGGGAAAGGAATGGTGCCCACCTTCTTGGATAGTCGGGGATTGAACACCGACCTGTAAGAAAAGAGGACGTTTTACTTTATTCAAATTAACAAAAAAACTAAAATTTTCTATCAAATTCCTAAAAGTGTATTACGGGTATCTTTTTGGCTATCCTAAGGGTACTTAACTAGTATAAGTAAGGGTACCTAACTAAGGGTACTATAACTAGTATAACTAGTATATTAGCTTTCTTCGGATAGTTTATGACTATTCTTGACTACTTAAGACACTTACCACTAGTTTATATGTGTACACTTGTCTACTTAAGATACTCATTTTCTGATCGATATTCTGTGATGTCACAAAATTTAGTTACATATAACAAAAAACTATGTATTAGTTACAGTTGTTGTACATATTAGCTGGTGTTTTTGTACATAGCAGTTGCAGGGTTGTTGTACATAGCAGTTGCAGGGTTGTTGTACATAGTAGTTACGGTGGTTTTTGGGTGAATATATGACTAATTTTGGGTGTAAATATTCCTAATATATACACCAAATGAATATTTTTACCCTTACGAATATATATATATATATATATGTATATATATATATATATATATATATATATATATATATATATATATATATATATATATATATATATATATATATATATATATATATATATATATATATATGGCTATGAGGTGTAACTATGGCTAAAATTTTGCATGGTTCAAATGAGCTCCCATTGTGGATCACTGTTTCTCGTAGGTAATAATAAAAATAATCTTAGATATTCTTGCGCATTAATTATCAAATGTATCACTCCATTCTGCAGCATTCCTTGCCTTCCACAAGAACATTTGAGCCCTGCTTGGAGCTTCCTAGCAGGGCTTCCCTAGCAAGCTTCCCTGCTAGAGGCTTCCCCTAGCTCTGGTGGGGGCTGGGCCTCTGGGCTAGGATTCTGTATTCATTTATAGCTCTATTTACAAACCTCTGTATTTTTTTCAGTCTTTGAGTGTTTACATTTATTAAGATGTCTATCAGCATTTTTTTTACATTTATTAAGATGTTTATCAGCATTTTTTACATTTATTAATCAGCTTATCAGCATCGATACTTCCCAATCAAATGTTAATATATTTATAAACAATCAAATGTTAATGAAGTTAAAAAAAACAATCAAATATTAATATAGTTATAAAGAATCAAATGTTATTAACAGCCTCCTAGTGCTTCGCAGCTCATGAACTGTTTAGTAAATGTACAAAAACTCGCTAAATGCTGAAGAGAAAAAGTTGTACAGGTTCGTAAGTCATTGTACAACTGCCTGACAAATCAAGCCCCTGATGACTAATGAAATTAAACGCGTTTCTGAGTGGAAATAACAGCAGTGTATTTCAAGTGGAAATAAGAACAGTGTATTTCAAGTGGAAATAACAGCAGTGTATTTCAAGTGGAAATAAGAACAGTGTATTTCAAGTGGAAATAACAGCAGTGTATTTCAAGTGGAAATAAGAACAGTGTATTTCAAGTGGAAATAACAGCAGTGTATTTCAAGTGGAAATAAGAACAGTGTATTTCAAGTGGAAATAACAGCAGTGTATTTCAAGTGGAAATAAGAACAGTGTATTTCAAGTGGAAATAACAGCAGTGTATTTCAAGTGGAAATAAGAACAGTGTATTTCAAGTGGAAATAACAGCAGTGTATTTCAAGTGGAATGATCCTGTTTAAGGAGTATTTTCTGCATTTGTTTGTATGTTGGCAATGACATTCTATTCCGTTTCTGTTTCCTTATGTAAATGACTGCATACTTCTGTAGTATAGTAACCGTTCTGACATTTTCGATTCTGTTATTGGCTGTGTGATTTAATCTGTTGTATCTTATATTCCGTCTAGTGTCTGTATTGTTTTATATCTTCTGTCTCACAGAATTGTTTATACAATAATCATTAGCCAGGTTTTGTAACTCTGTTTCTGTTGACATCTTCTGCAATCTTTTCCATCGTTGAGATCAATAGTAATGATTTGTTTACTCAAAGTGTTATCTCGTTTAATCGTTCATCTCAATTGGTCGTGGGTTTTTTTTGTTTACATTATGGTAAACAACGTTATTAATGCAATCTACAATGTCAGTAAAGGCTCGCAAACATCTGCATTTTGTATGCAACGGACTCGATGGGTTAGGTGGGTTGTTTGGGTTACGGTTTTGTTTACAAATCTCTGCATCTTTTTCAGTCTTTGAATGTTTATATTTATTAAGAAGTTTATCAGCAATTATATAGGGCACTACGTTGCTGATTCGGTTAGGGTTAGGTTAGGTTAGGTTAGGTTAGGTTAGGTTGGATTGGATTCTTTACAGAGTAGCAAATCAAGGGTTAAAAGCTGTATAGTTATGGTGTATGTGTGACTTTGTATTTCTGTGTTGCTTGCAAAGTGTTGCTTCTCCCACTGTAAGTAGTGAGTAAGATCTACAAAAAAATCACATGAGAGCCGTAAGACATGGAGATTAATAATTACTTTTTAAAACATTGTTTTTTCGTGCTTACTTCATAATAACCCTTGTTTAATATTAACCCTCTGGTTATTACTATTAATCTGTGCATAAACAAAGTGAAACGCGTTTTTTTTTTTATTTTCGTTTTTTATTTTATTATTATATTTATCATATTTTATTTATTTTTATTATTTTTTTTTATCATATTTATTTATTTTTTAAAACATATAAACTCCTTGTATGAGAGTGGGTAATTGTGTTTTAAATCACCCACAAACATCTCAATGGCTGTGTTTTTTTTACACTTTATTGTCCTAGTCATCGTTGGCTTGCTTCTCTGTGGGCAAGGTGTATGCTAAGGTGCCAATTGATAATAATATTTTTTTTTCAGTTTGTTGTTCAAGCTTGTTTATCGTGTTATCTCGCCTTCCTCCTCCTTCTTGTATACGCTGTAGATCCTTCCTGATCCTTTTGTTTGATTAATAATACACAATTAAAACAGGATTTCTTTATATTCAACCTTCATAGTCACGTTATTTAAATTAATATTTTTTTATCCAACTAGAGTTTGAGGGTGACGTGCCAGCGCTGAGCAACTCCCATCATAACGTTATCAATTGTTATCGGAGATGACGATACAATGTTACCTTGAACCAGGACTGACAATGAAGCAGGGAGTTAACTCCCTCAACTGTATCATGTCGTGAGGCCCTTATGCAATCTGGACGCATAGAAACCCATCATTCCAGCCCTAATCTGAATGTTCTGTAACCCCTCCTGTTCCTCAAGCCAGATGTATCCCACATACCATCCCACTTGTGGACGGTCGGAAGCCCTCATACCAGCCCCCTATCCTGGTTGTTCCGAATCTCTCATGCCAGCCCCAATCAGAAAGTCCAGGAAGGCATAAAGACCTCTGCTAGATCTAATCTGTACGCCCTGATGTTTTCATTGGATCCATATGTGCTGTGTCATTCCTGGATACCCACGCCACATATCTGCTTGCTTGATGGGGTTCTGAGAGTTCTTCTACTCCCCCAACACATGTGGGTTCTCATCCAAGATCTCCATGATGCAATCGCCTTACTTCATGATTTGTCATCACAGTTTTTAGATAATGTAGTGAAGCTGTTTGGGCATACAGTGCTGGAGGGTGATAAGCAATAGCCACGACTTGCTGCTCAGTCCTCTATTCTAGACCTCTATTCTACTCTACGCAGACTTCTATTTTAGACCTCTATTCTACTGTTGTTGTTGTTTTTAGATTCAGCTACTCGGAACAAAAGTTCCCAAGTAGCACGGGCTATGGTGAGCCCGTAGTGGACTAACACTCTATTCTACTTTACTCAGACCTCTATTCTAGACCTCAAATCTACTTTACTCAGACTTCTTTTCTAATTATATTGTTAATAATAATGGAACTCACTCAAAATACAAACATGTACATGAAGATTATCTTTATAATTTTGAAGTTTCCAAGAAAACTGTCATACAAATAGATTTATCAAAATGATTTTATTATATTTTCTACTGATAATGATTGTATATTGTTTTTGGTTCAATGTTCTATTCTTTTGATTATATATTGTTTCTGTCTCATTGTTCTATTAACAATCCCTGTGTATTTTTTTGCCTCCGGAAGAATCTATACTTTAGGAGAGATTGTCTGTCTGTCTGTGTGTAGGATTAGGGGTAATCCTTTTATCCCTGAACAAGTCTCTGAATGTCGTCACACACGCTACTCGATGAATGAATGATTCATCATTCATACATTCATCGAAGGATGTAATTCGTATGAATCATCATCATCATCATCATTCGAACCATTATACATTCGATGAGTGGATGGATGGTGGGCTCCTCCTCCTCTGCCTCTCCTCTCAAGGACTAGACAACACGTGGTGAACACGTGGTGAATACGTAGTGAACACGTGCGAAGTTACTCATCATTGTAGCTAGGTGATCAATACAATGATCGCGGGGGGGAGGAGGGGGGTACGCGAGAGAGAGACAGGGCCGCGACACTTGGTACAATGAACAATGACGACGGCTCGAAGCACTAACCGAAGCGATTTGACCTTCACGTCATAAAGTACACACACACTTGGGCTGTAAACAAGGCACTTCAAGGTGTAGCATTTCACACTTAACACACAATCGGCAGCAAGTTAAGATTATTACCAATCATCTGCATGAACAAGCGCAGTCACGATTGGTATAGTTAGCTAATCTAACAATCACTAAGACAATCCCGTCACTGTCGACCATCCTTAGTGTCTTACAATCATGCGCTAACGCAGAGTTTGTTAGTCACTAACACTGACTTTGACATTAGTCACTAACGCAACTTTGAGTCAAGCCGCTCGTGACGCTATTGGAGAAGGGAGGGTCGTACAGTAGTTAAGTCAAATCAAGTCAAGTCTGGCCTCTGACCGGGCTTGGGGAGTAGAAGAACTCCCAGAAGCCCATCAACCAGGTATCAACCAGGTATCAACCAGTTAACTTGAATGCAAAGTGTAGAGAGACTTAACAGAGTCCCTGGAGGTGCTATCATTAGCTATCTTGGGCCGAGATAGCTACGAGAACACGACCTACTGTGAAGGACTCTCACTTCAGAATGACGGTCACTGAACTCAAAGCTGCCTGAGAAGCATGAGTCCTCTATCTAAGTCTTCCATATGTCCCAAAGCCAATGGAAAACGAGCTAAGATACCTAAACAAACAGGTATCTCTCTGGTATGACTCTATCTGTTATACAAGATAGAGATGATGGAAAATTTTTGGGTAGAGATTGGGATACTGAGGGTAGAAATAGCCTTAAGCTATTCCATTCCTTTTTTTGATGTATTTTATTGTCTCAATAAACGCACTTGAACTTGAAAAGCATTGAGACGGATGGATGGCTTGGGATGACCTGACATGACCTTTGATGAGGTCATGGCTTGAGATGATTTCACATGACCTCAAGGGACTCGCCACACCATGAATCTACCACCTTATTCTTCTTTTTAATCCAAGCCTGAAGAATGCAATGATGAATTCTAATGATGACTTGTATGACCCGCATTGACAGCTCATGGAACTGGTGTGCAATAGCCAATGCAACACCCTTGAGCTGCCCGTCCAGAGATACCTATTAAAAGAGACGTAAGTCCTGCACTAACGGATCGTGCATGGTTGCATGTGCACCCTGCAGAACGTCACGCTGGCTACGTGATGCAGATCTCCAGCGTGAAGGACTTAAATTGAAGATTGCATTCTTAAGTCAGACGTGAAGTTTCATTCTCTCCCAACGCTACTGATGTCTCCGTCCACGATATATTAGACAATCAACATTCTCTGATACATCAATACTGTTTTACGTGTATTTTTGTGATTTAGATGTTGGTTAATGCTCATCATTTGACGAAATTTGTTCCCCTTTTGATCAGTTAGAATAGGTCAATATCCCACTACTCACTTCTCGGTAATATTGACGCTGATAGGTAAGACTTAACGTAGTGGTGATCATATCTTAATGATCTTTAGTCCACTTACATGCAATAACAACAGACAGTTATCTTATAAGCTCACCAATGTTAGAGACTTCATAATGTCCTCACGTGAATGGTGCGTTCTGAGTGATAACGAACAATGGTAACGATATCTAGCAGGTTTGTCTTTGTGGAAAAAAGTTTTTTTTTGTGAAAAAAAGTTTTTTTGGTGGAAAAAAGTTTTTCCAGCTGTAAGTAACATTTTGTAAACGTAAACAGGGAGATGAATATATGACAGTTGTTCATATGATATTTGATGTTCAACGTTGCATTATTCAATTAATATATAATATACGGCTTTAGAAGGTTATTTAATCGTTGAAACGTTGAAAATATTCGAAAGTGAAGATGCAAGAGTGGAAACTGAGGCTACTTGCCCTGACACTGGTGTTCTAGTATGACAGTCTTGACAGTAGTGAGCATGACACAAACCTGAACACACACACACACACACTCACACACACACTCACACTCACAGTACATATAGTGATATATGGCTCGAGTGTGAGTGCTGGTATCGACTGACACTCACTGCCTACACGTTCCTGTGAACACTGAACCTGTGAACACCTCACCTGTGAACACTGAACACCTCACCTGCAGTGTTTCAAGTTCTGCCACCAGTCAGAGGCCTCCCCGAGACAACCACACGCTGAATACCTCACAAACGCAGCGGTATAATTATCAGCAAAGCCTTATCGACATATACATAATCTCACTATCTCTCAGTTATCTCATGATTAAAATATATTTCCCTCGTGAAGCAAGTTAACGGAGACATTCTACGCGTATGTGTCGGGATAAATGTATCACTCAATATTCTCAGCTCATAAATGAACTGTTCTTCTAGTTCTGGCAACATTCAGGAAGACGGTACATTAACAGTGTGTCCTGCAAGCGGGGGGGGGGGGGGGGGGGGGGACACAGGGACCATGTGTCACGTTACATATTTTTTGTGGGTAAATTCTGGTTCGGTAACAGGGTTGTTGATTTGTGGAACCAATTACCGCGTAACGTGATGGAGGTGGGGTCCCCCTTGATTGTTTCAAGCGTGGGTTGGACATGTATATGAGTGGGATTGGGTGGTTATAAATAGGAGCTGTCTCGTATGGGCCAATAGGCCTTCTGCAGTTATCTTTATTCTTATGTTCTTACGTGCTAATATGTTCTTATGTTCTTACATAACAAGGCCGTTCTGGTGTGTGTTTATATTGTATCAGAGAGTTATGTTAGTTAGAGACAGTTATGTTATTTGAGGACAGTTATGTCAGATAGA
>NC_091163.1:9632709-9655209 GCF_040958095.1 Procambarus clarkii
GCCTTGCAGCATCGAACTGACAGACATTATATTTTATACGTATAGATTACTAAACAGGGGTGCCTAAAATAGTCTCTCCTGAGGGCCGCCTATTCGACCCCATTTTCTTTTCCCCATTTCCCCTCCCTTCTCTCCCTCTCTCGTCTCCACTCTTTACCCAATCTCCTCTTCCCTACTCACTTGGATCCTCATTCGTCCCTTCGTCCGTGATTATATAACTCTACATGAAGAAAGGAACTACACGACAGTAGTTGAGGAGGCATAGACTGACCTGGACCGATGACCAAGCCACAAGCCTGGCCGATAAAGGCAAAGTTGAGGCTCAGCGTCCGCTTCTTCACGGTAGTGGAGGAAGCCAAGTACGACCAACACAGTGTTACGGTGCCTGGAAGAGCACGTACACTGAAGTGTTACGCTGGAATACACTAGTGTTAAGCTGGAATACACTAGTGTTAAGCTGGAATACACTAGTGTTAAGCTGGAATACACTAGTGTTAAGCTGGAATACACTCACGTGTTATGCGTTCTTCGTTGACTGTAATATTTGTTCAGATTTATCGCATTTCCCGAGGCAGAATAGGGATGGGGGGAGTAAATATTATTAATTTTCTCTATTTTTGTGTATATATGTGGCACTGTAGTTTGTCATAATACTGACGAATCACAGCGCCATCTATGTTTCGTGTACCGAGTTGAGTAAGGTTTCCTCTCTCATTAATAAGGTTTACGGTCACTTTAGTCCCGTGTTCTGGGAGGAACAGGGGGCCAGATTCACGAAGCAGTTAAGGAAGTACCACCCTGTCCATCTTTTCTCAGTCTTTGGTGGCTTTGTTTACAATAATTAAACAGTTAATGAGCTCCGAAGCACCAGGAGGATGTTTATAACAATAACAACAGTTGATTGGGAAGTTTTCATACTTGTAAACTGTTTAATAAATATAACCAAAACCGTCAAAGATTGAGGAAAGATGTACACGTTCGTAAGTACTTGTGTAACTGCTTCGTAAATCTGGCCCCAGAGGTGCTGAGGTGCCGGTCAACGGCAGCAGAGGCACAGAACGGCTGTGACAAGGTCGACCTTTGGACGTCTCTGCTAATAAGTGCAAGCAAAGGTGCTAGTGGAACGCTGCATCTCTTCACCTTTGGAGTGTGCTATCGAGAATGCTAATGACGTGCCGGCTAACCTCGCTAGAGATGTGTGAGTATGTGTCCCCAAGTTTGATGGGAACCATTAAGAGTATTATGTGTCCCTGTGTGTCCCTGTGTGTCCATGTAATGTATGCAGTTTTAGTTGTGTTTAATTGATTAGTGGAAGTTTTTACGTCGCCATTTGATTTCTCTAACCTTGTTCATCTCTGCCCGAAACGCTGCGCGTACTAGTGGCTTTACAAGATTGTAAATACTATACTATGTATCCTCACAATCCCAATGTACCTTCTTGTATATATATAAATAAATAAATAAATTACATTTCCACTGGGGTTGTGGATCTTGAGAAGGATCAGTTACTAAAACAAGAGCCTAATTGTTATAAGATCATAACATGGTGTATATTTATGCATATACATGTGTATATTAAAATATTTATTTTTGTCTTGACGCCACATGATAGAAGCATAAGGCCAGTTTCATCGAAGATCTAGAAGAGGAGAGGAAGTTTACAAATTACCCTAAACTACAGTAGTTTAACAATTAAGCATGTAAGATGGGGTGAACTTAAGTGTTTCTCGGTTGTTGTAGTTTGGGGCAGTACAAGAGTTGTTAGCTGGATATTGTCTTGGTCTTAAGGATTGTAAGATGCACTTAATGTTAAGCCGGATGGTGGTGGTTGAATGAGGATTTGGCGTGAAGTACTTCGCTAATTTCAAATCACAGTGTTATTGTATTTATGTGTTAAAATGTGTGTATATTGACTACTCGATAGCTCGGTCAATAAAGCTTCGGCTTCACACACGTGGGGTACACGGTTCGAGCCTCTTTGGGGCCAGATGAATGTAATGTTTGTGTATTATTTCGGTCTTGGTAAGGATGTCCTGTAATAGCGCCCTATTTATGCATTCCGACACACCTTGAAAGATATTTGCAAATATATTAAGCTCATTGGAGCTGGTATTTATAGTAAGGGGAAACCTTTCACAATGTTACTCTACCTTCGTAAATATTTACGAGATCGTTAGCTAAACTTGTCATTTAGCGACACGTGGTGCATCCAATCAAATTGTAAAAATAAACTTTTGGAGAGCCAGTGTGTAAACATCCTTCTAAAATGAAATGTAACATAGAAAAAATATAAATGACTCGTGTTAGAATCATTCCTACAGCCCTTTCGATCATGTTCAGTAAGAGATTAGTTACGTTATCCTAATAATTATATTTGATAGACATTCAGATATTGTGTTAAGCTCGAAATAAATTATATACGCTGGTTAAACTAGTAAAACACACAGAATGGAAAATATATCATTACCATAGCATAAGAACTGGTCAAGATTTTGATGCACTATTTGAGGCGTGAGATATAAACTAATTCTTACTGTAAATCAACATCTGAAAGATATCAAAGTCGTGTTCTATTCAGATTTGTTATTAATATAATTTAAATATATCCTGCAATATGTAAGCATGAAATTTTGAAAAAAATATTAATATAAAAATCACAATGGTGTGTTACATAAACGAGGCCTTGACTTGAATGACTTCTGGTGACTTGAACCAGCCTTCTAGTGGTTCCCAGACACCCTAACCCACCTGCCGTGGCAGACAGGCTTAAGGCAAGCGTCTAGAAATTAACAGAGCGTCAGTTCTAGTCACCCCATTGACCCAAATGATTTTATCTGAGAAATATAGTTGAGTTAGACATAGAAATAATGTAACAGTTACTGCAGAGTGACGTCAAGACTCATCAAACTTGTCAGACAGAATCAAAGACACAGAGACTGACCTGAGCTGCCGCCAAGGGTGAACCTGGAGACGATCATTCCGTAGTAAGGGGCCATTGTTCCTAATCCCTTGAAGGCGCCGAGTAGCGCGAACATGACGTTGCCGGTAATAAACATAATCGCTGCAGCAATACAGGGGGGTCTGTTGAGGGGAAAAAGGTATTTCGTTGAGCCTGTCGACAATTTTAAAGGCAGAGGTGGAGTGGATACGAGCTACGGGGAACAACGTAATATATAACAGCGAAAAAAAAGAGTTTAGGTATTACGGGCTATTCATGTCCGTGCCACCTCTTGGGTGGCTTAATCTTTATCAATCAATCCGTTTATGCATCGTGTGGCTTATGGGTTAATAGACCTTATGCAGTTTTTTTTAGCTTTTGTTCTTATGATGAGTGATTATCTTGAGATGATTTCGGGGATTTGCGTCCACGCGGCCCGGTCCTCGACCAGGCCTCCATTTTGTTACACACCCCCAGGAAGCAGCCCGTAGCAGCTGTCTAACTCCCAGCCCTGGAAACACAAACCGAAACTGTCTCTATTTTTCACTTGTTACAACTTGTAATAAAGTTGTTACATCTTGGCTTAAAGTGTTTATGACGTATTAGAACGTAGTTACAACTTGCTATATTGGTTGTTATAACTGTTTAGGAAGTGTTAAAGCTTGTTCGAACGTTGTACCAACATCGTAGTTTCGGTGTGTGTTTGGCGGGAGGTGACCTATTTACTGCTAGGTAAACAGGGGCATCACGGTGAAAGAAAATCTGTTCATTTGTTTCCTCCTCCGCCGGGGATCGAACCCGGAACCTTAGGACAACGAATCCCGAGCGCTGTCCACTCAGCCGTCAGGGGCCCCCCCACTGCCCCAGAGATGGGGCAGTATGCTGGATATTATGACTTGGTTGTGATGGTAGACTGGTTGATTAATTATTGTACCTGTGTGAGCTGGCTGATTGATTGTTGTACCTGTGTGAGCTGGCTGATTGATTGTTGCACCTGTGAGAGCTGGCTGATTGATTGTTGTACCTGTGTGAGCTGGCTGATTGATTGTTGTACCTGTGTGAGCTGGCTGATTGATTGTTGCACCTGTGTGAGCTGGCTGATTGATTGTTGTACCTGTGTGAGCTGGCTGATTGATTGTTGTACCTGTGTGAGCTGGCTGATTGATTGTTGTACCTGTGTGAGCTGGCTGATTGATTGTTGTACCTGTGTGAGCTGGCTGATTGATTGTTGGTGGAGATTGTTTGGTATATAGTGCTCTTGCAATTTCTACTCTTCTCTTGTTGCCTTTGTCGATCACTTCGGCGTTGTTGGAATCTCTGATTATGATAATTGTTTGTGTTTTCTCAGGCGCCTCTCAAGAGATCTTTTTGTCTTGCCTATATATTAGAATTGATGTGGGCTGACGGTCCCCAAGTGGGAATGGGAACCCAAAGACGATATTTATCTCATTTAAGGGAATTTTATGTCTGGTGAGAGGTCTTCGTGCCAAAGTTGGAGCCCCTAAACCGGAGCCCAACCGGTTGTTGGACTTCGGTTGTGGGGGCCTCCAGAACAACCAGAGATCTCACATCCGGTGACCTTTCTAACCTTCCAGAATACCTACTTAGGGCAACTTATCGAAGCAAAGTACCAAAGTAACACCTTTCCAAAGCCCCTGATGGTATGTGCAAACAGGTATATATATATATATATATATATATATATATATATATATATATATATATATATATATATATATATATATATATATATATATATATATATGATGCTGATATGAGTTCATCCTGACTGACTGTCAAAGTCCTCTGCGGGCTCACCATAGCCCGTGCTACTTGGAACTTTGTGTTCCAGGTAGCGAATCTTAAACAACAACAGACTGACTGACTGACTATGATGTCTTACCTGATACTGCCAGTCTTGTTGGCCCAGATACCAAAGAGAGGCCCAGCCACCATCATCCCGAAAGGATTGGCTGCTCCGACCCATGCCAGAGATTTCTTCGTCAGTGATGGCACCAGCTGTTGAGTGGAGAGAAAACTTGTAACTAATCACAGAGCCGAAATGCCCTTCACCATTAAGTCCATTAACTCAAGAACACTGAACAAGAACACTAGGAGCAACTCAAGAACACTGAACAAGGACACTAGGAGCAACTCAAGAACACTGAACAAGGACACTAGGAGCAACTCAAGAACACTGAACAAGGACACTAGGAACAACTCAAGAACACTGAACAAGAACACTGAATAAGGACACTAGGAACAACTCAAGAACACTGAACAAGAACACTAGGAACAACTCAAGAACACTGAACAAGGACACTAGGAACAACTCAAGAACACTGAACAAGAACACTGAACAAGGACACTAGGAGCAACTCAAGAACACTGAACAAGAACACTAGGAGCAACTCAAGAACAATGAACAAGAACACTAGGAGCAACTCAAGAACACTGAACAAGGACACTAGGAACAACTCAAGAACACTGAACAAGAACACTAAACAAGGACACTAGGAACAACTCAAGAACACTGAACAAGGACACTAGGAGCAACTCAAGAACACTGAACAAGGACACTAGGAACAACTCAAGAACACTGAACAAGAACACTGAACAAGGACACTAGGAACAACTCAAGAACACTGAACAAGAACACTAAGAACAACTCAAGAACACTGAGCAAGACAACACTAAGAACAACTCAAGAACACTAGGAACAACTCAAGAACACTGAACAAGAACACAAGGAACAACTCAAGAACACTGAACAAGAACACAAGGAACAACTCAAGAACACTGAGCACGACAACACTAAGAACAACTCAAGAACACTGAACAAGAACACTAGGAACAACTCAAGAACACAGAACAAGAACACAAGGAACAACTCAAGAACACTGAACATGAACACTAGGAACAACTCAAGAACACTAAGAACAACTCAAGAACACTGAACAAGAACACAAGGAACAACTCAAGAACACTGAACAAGACAACACTAGGTTGTGAGGCAAATAGGTAAAAATTTGCAATTGAGAATCCGAGGAGAATGGCTATTAACAGAGAACATAACTACTGTGACATGCATAAGAATTAGAATAAGCAGTTTAGTCCTCGGTTAGGAAACCGGAGAGAACCCAAAATGATTCTAGAAATGGTCGTCAGCAGCGGCTGTGAAATATTTGTTGAAGCAAAAGCTAGCTTGGAACTTGAGAATGTACCACTCTCTTAGAAAGCTTTTGAAACGTTGTTCTGGACAAAATAGAGCTCCATGGACGACGACTCATCTTAAAGGCTCAACCTATCCTGGCTGACATTGCAGCATGAGCTTGATCTACTCTTTTATAGCTATGATAATCCTATTGAACCTTGTTATTAGTTTAAATAATTTTATTAAATTTTTGTTTTACCATAAAAAAAAATATGTTTGTAAATCACAAACAACAGCTGATCTTGGATATAAAATCTCAGCTTACTTTTTTATAACATAAAAGCCTCAGAGAGTCCTAATTTTAATTAGAGAGAGAGAGAGAGAGAGAGAGAGAGAGAGAGAGAGAGAGAAGGAGAGAGAGAGAGAGAGAGAGAGAGAGAGAGAAGGAGAGAGAGAGAGAGAAGGAGAGAGAGAGAGAAGGAGAGAGAGAGAGAGAGAGAAGGAGAGAGAGAGAGAGAGAGAGAGAGAGAGAGAGAGAGAGAGAGAGAGAGAGAGAGAGAGAGAGAGAGAGAGAGAGAGACAGAGAGAGAGAGAAAGAGACAGAGAGAGAGAGAGAGAGAGAGAGAGAGAGAGAGAGAGAGAGAGAGAGAGAGAGAGAGAGAGAGAGAGAGAGAGAGAGAACTTACCTCCTCATGAAGATAGGGCCAGACACCGAGACTGATAGAGATGCTGATAGATTGGACAAATATCAAACAATAGACGATCTTGTGAGATCGCTTTCGAGCCTTCTTCTCCTGGGGCGTCTCAAGCTGTCCCTTGAGGCAGCTCTCATAGATTGGTGGATCATTCCTGTAAAGCAGAAGCTTCAATCAGGTGAGAAGCCCTAGCTTCTCTTAGATGAAGGAAAAATATGAGGCTGCACATTCCTTATGTATCATCAGATGTATAAAACACACGCTTGAGTTTATGTATGTGTATGTGTACTCACATTGAAGCACGTATAAGTGGTTGAGTCTTTAAGTCTGTTGATGGTATGAATCATTTACTACCTACACACATGCGGTTGTGGTTTCTACTATTATCACTGAGCATTCAGTCAACGTCAACTCGTTCAACTAATGAGTTAGTGTGTGTCCACTCACCTAGTTGTGTGTGTGTGTGTGTGTGTGTGTGTGTGTGTGTGTGTGTGTGTGTGTGTGTGTGTGTGTATGTGTGTGTATTCACCTAGTTGTGTTTGCGGGGGTTGAGCTTTGCTCTTTCGGCCCGCCTCTCAACTGTCAATCAACTGTTTACTAACTAATTAAAATGTGTGTGTGTGTGTGTGTGTGTGTGTGTGTGTTTGTGTGTGTGTACAAATTTACACAGTCAGGAATTACACAAAATTAAATATTTATGAAGGTATAGGTAATTTACAAAAATTACAAACGTGTTAAATAATAATACAATAATCTATATAATTTTAAGTATTGTAAAGTGAAACAAAAAATGTAGACAGCCCAGAGATTTTATGTTGCATTAACATTTTAAGACTCGACAACATGGTATAATACAAAGATTTAACGTACATATGTGGCTTGGGAAGAATGCCTTTACTAGGGTCCATATCTTGAGATTATCTTGAGATGATTTCGGGGCTTTAGTGTCCCCGCGGCCTGGTCCTCAACCAGGCCTCCACCCCTAGGAAGCAGCCCGTGACAGCTGACTAACACCCAGGTACCTATTTTACTGCTAAGTAACAGAGGCATAGGGTGAAAGAAACTCTGCCCATTGTTTCTCGCCGGCGCCCGGGATCGAACCCGGGACCACAGGATCACAAGTCCAGCATGCTGTCCGCTCGGCCGACCGGCTCCTTACTGTAGAAGCCTCCCCCACAAGACTTACCTACAGCAGGGATGGTTAACCTGACCGTACAGAACTTCAGACTTTTGCTGAAAACAAAAACTGCCAAATTATATTAACTTTAGTTTCCTCGCGTGGCAAAGGTTAAGTCTCCACTGACTTCTAGCTAGTCACAGGATGAATAACAGTACAGTGTAGTAAAGACCAACATTCCTTACACACACAGGTATATATGACAATGACACGTAGTGGAGTTGACTTCCAAGGTGTGCAGTTGTACCACACGTCTGCCATATTGTGCAACATTTACACAATTAGTCAAAACTAGACAGCACCGCTGTATTATCTCAGGAAAGCTGTTTTGATTATTATCTCAAGGAACAACTTCAGCACAAAACACTCACTCTTCAAGTGCAAGAATCGGCACACACACACTTTGCAGCCGGCACCTTAATCTTCAACGCTCTGAGAGATATGCAGACGAGGAGTCACAATAACGTGGCTAAAGTATGTTGACCAGACCACACACTAGAAGGTGAAGGGACGACGACGTTTCGGTCCGTCCTGGACCATTCTCAAGTCGATTGATTCTCACAATCGACTTGAGAATGGTCCAGGACGAACCGAAACGTCGTCGTCCCTTCACCTTCTAGTGTGTGGTCTGGTCAACCTCTGAGAGAGATATATATGCAGATCACCAGTCCAAACCTTTAAACTCCTATCAAAACAAGACGTCGTTTAGTCCAAACTTTTGTATCTAGCACAGTCGGGGCAGGACGACACATATAATATAGATTACTTTCAGCATTATGTTGTAGTAAATGTGTATATGTTATGTTGTAGTAGATGTGTATATGTATATACCACGACAGACAAATTTGTGTCTGCTGTATAACACGAATCTTCGTATTACACAACACGTGACAATAAATGAAATTAGACGAGTCTATATCGACTGAGTGTATGAAAAACTCATCACAAATGAAGTTCATTAACAACTGCCACACTTTCAGTTTTTATGTTAATGGCGACGTTACAAAATAATGCCTCAAACATGGCTTGAAATGGAGGTAAACCTGCAACAAGAACACATCCTTGGGAGACTGTATAGTAAACCAATATGTGTAGTGTGTATACACATCCGTCCACCAACACATGCAACTCATTTAACAGAGTTTAATGAACTATTGGACGAATTCTCCTCAAGAGTATCCAATGAGCAACTTCCAGAATATATCAGAGCTCGACAAGCAGAACTGGTCTGCCTACTGAAGGAGATAATGTCTGCCTGCTGAAGGAGATAATGTCTGCCTACTGAAGGAGATAATGTCTGCCTGCTGAAGGAGATAATGTCTGCCTGCTGAAGGAGATAATGTCTGCCTACTGAATGAGATAATGTCTGCCTACTGAAGGAGATAATGTCTGCCTGCTGAAGGAGATAATGTCTGCCTGCTGAAGGAGATAATGTCTGCCTGCTGAAGGAGATAATGTCTGCCTACTGAAGGAGATAATGTCTGCCTACTGAAGGAGATAATGTCTGCCTGCTGAAGGAGATAATGTCTGCCTACTGAATGAGATAATGTCTGCCTGCTGAAGGAGATAATGTCTGCCTACTGAAGGAGATAATGTCTGCCTACTGAAGGAGATAATGTCTGCCTACTGAATGAGATAATGTCTGCCTACTGAATGAGATAATGTCTGCCTGCTGAAGGAGATAATGTCTGCCTTCTAGAGGAGATAATATCTTCTTAATAGAGGAGATATTGTATGACTTCCAGAAGAGATAAAACCTGTTACGAGTGGAGGCAGAAAATGCTCACGAAAAGAGTAGTAGTTTTAACCTCAGATGGAACCAGTATTGCACATTTGTAGACTCAACATCTACCAACAAGAGAACCATCACCTACCCGGTGGTGGTGATGGTAGAAACGGAACCACGCTTGAGGGATCCTCTGCCCATGTTGTGGAGCTGAACCTCGTCCATACTGTGGTCAACTACCAGAGATCCTCGTTTGCCCAGCATCCCGCCCATCTTGTAGGAGGATCCAGATGCTGTTATCTCAGTGTTGCTCACAGCAATGTCACCTTCATGGAACACAATGTGGGTTTTGAGTGGTTGTGTTCCATGTAGCCTGGAAGACAATCATTACTGAAAATAATGTGTTTTAAATGCAATATTGAAAAAAGTCCTGTGTATATAACAGGTTCTAATAGAATAATCTATATATCTCTACCGTTTCTTATGGAGGAAGAATACATCAAGCTTCAGAGAATTCTTTAGCAAGGTCCTGGGCAGTGGCCACACGGTATAAAACAAAATCTCATTTGGTATATATATATGAGATTTTCAAATGGGGTTTGAAATGATATAGACAATCTCATTTAGCAGCATTACACATAATGCGTTTATTGAATATTTTTGGAATGGATAAAATAAGAGCGCTGCATACTCTTGAACGTGTCTGACGTTCGTTATATTTAGCTTTTCACGAATTTCCGTTTTGTAAGCTGCTGAAGACTATTCGGACAGTAACACGAATGGCGGATGCTGCCGAGGATATCAGCAGCATCCGATATCCTCGTATATAGTATTATTTATAGTATAATATAATAATATGTTATTATTTTGATAACAATATGTTATCAATGTTGATAACATCCCATTCTATCAAGAGAGAAACTCGTGTGCAGCATCCAGCGTGTTGATATCAGGCTGTGACGGCAGACGTATTTGTGACGATATCAGGATGTATTTGTGATATCAATTTTCCACAGAGATATTGTCAGTTTCAGAATAATTATGTTGCATATACTGAGCACATGGACACGACAGAGAATTTTTATTGTTGTTGTTGCTTATCTTCATATCTATTGGTCGTAATTAATTTTTTGAGTAGTGTTGATAAGGAAGACTCGGTCTTATCACAGGAGATAAAAAAAAAGAAGATGGCAGCGTTGTTGCAAGGCAATGTGGGAATCCCATTATTAACAGCTGGAATCTCTAAGAGGTTTCAGTTGAATCTCAGGTTACATTGCTTTTTTTTTTACATTGTGGTCTGAGGTGTTTGCTTGGGAGTATCCAAAGCATGGGTTCGAATCGTTTGCATGACTCTTACTGATTTTTCCTCCTTTATAACTCACGTTGATATGATTTCATCGTGCGTTGAATATAATATAATATAATGTACAAGAATGAATGAATATAATATAATGTACAAGAATGTAACAACTCTTGTATATATCTCAAAAAAAAAAAAAAAAAAAAAAATAATATAATTTCAGATTGCCTAAGTGACTGTTTCATTGAGTCAATGCAACATCAATCATCACACATTATAAATAAATATAAATTATTTATAAATATAAATTATTTATAAATATAAATTCAAAGGTTCCAAAAAAAAAAAAACATTTTTTTTCCACTTTAGGAAAATTAAAAAATAATTAGTTCGAGATCTACTAAGACTGGAGAGATAATGTTTAACTAGGCGACCTATAGCGGAAGATGGCCTATAGCGGAAGACGGCCTATAGCGGAAGATGGCCTATAGCGGAAGACGGCCTATAGCGGAAGATGGCCTATAGCGGAAGACGGCCTATAGCGGAAGATGGCCTATAGCGGAAGATGGCCTATAGCGGAAGACGGCCTATAGCGGAAGATGGCCTATAGCGGAAGATGGCCTATAGCGGAAGACGGCCTATAGCGGAAGATGGCCTATAGCGGAAGATGGCCTATAGCGGAAGATGGCCTATAGCGGAAGATGGCCTATAGCGGAAGACGGCCTATAGCGGAAGATGGCCTATAGCGGAAGACGGCCTATAGCGGAAGATGGCCTATAGCGGAAGATGGCCTATAGCGGAAGATGGCCTATAGCGGAAGATGGCCTATAGCGGAAGATGGCCTATAGCGGAAGATGACCTATAGCGGAAGATGGCCTATAGCGGAAGATGGCCTATAGCGGAAGATGGCCTATAGCGGAAGATGACCTATAGCGGAAGACGGCCTATAGCGGAAGACGGCCTATAGCGGAAGATGGCCTATAGCGGAAGATGGCCTATAGCGGAAGATGACCTATAGCGGAAGATGACCTATAGCGGAAGACGGCCTATAGCGGAAGACGGCCTATAGCGGAAGATGGCCTATAGCGGAAGATGGCCTATAGCGGAAGATGACCTATAGCGGAAGATGACCTATAGCGGAAGATGGCCTATAGCGGAAGATGGCCTATAGCGGAAGATGACCTATAGCGGAAGATGACCTATAGCGGAAGACGGCCTATAGCGGAAGACGGCCTATAGCGGAAGATGGCCTATAGCGGAAGATGACCTATAGCGGAAGATGGCCTATAGCGGAAGATGGCCTATAGCGGAAGATGACCTATAGCGGAAGATGGCCTATAGCGGAAGATGGCCTATAGCGGAAGATGGCCTATAGCGGAAGATGGCCTATAGCGGAAGATGGCCTATAGCGGAAGATGACCTATAGCGGAAGATGACCTATAGCGGAAGATGGCCTATAGCGGAAGACGGCCTATAGCGGAAGACGGCCTATAGCTGGAAGACGACCTATAGCGGAAGATGGCCTATAGCGGAAGACGGCCTATAGCTGGAAGACGACCTATAGCGGAAGATGGCCTATAGCGGAAGACGGCCTATAGCTGGAAGACGACCTATAGCGGAAGATGGCCTATAGCGGAAGACGGCCTATAGCTGGAAGACGACCTATAGCGGAAGATGGCCTATAGCGGAAGACGGCCTATAGCTGGAAGACGACCTATAGCGGAAGATGGCCTATAGCGGAAGACGGCCTATAGCTGGAAGACGACCTATAGCCGAAGCTGACCTATAGCGGACTAATTGGTGACACTAATTAATAGACGGTAGCCTTTTAAAAGGGCTAAAAAAAGGGCCTGTTGTTTTAAGCTGAGCTGGGTGACTTGAGTTCGTTTTAGTACCCCAAATATTGATCGTTGTGGCCACTCAGGAATACGGGGCGGAATATATATATATATTCCACATGGAAAATTCATTATTTTTTAACTAAAGTTACGGCGGAGGAAATTTTAACACCAGAAAAAATATTTTAGTTTTCCTTAGCTTTGATTTTCCGGTTTTCTGTTCAGATGTTTATACTAGTAAACTGTACGCCACTGAACAATTTTTTCTTGGTTAACGGATCGTTAACCACTCTCACCCGTCATGACAAACTCCTTCATGGAATTGTTTGTGAGTTAATTGTTGCAATAATATATTTTCTTAACTAGATGTTTTAGACTATAATGATAAGTGGAGCAATTGACTCAGGACGTCTTAGGTGGGCGTAGTGAAGGGGTAACTAATCTAGGATTTCTCAGTTCACCATTATGAAGCATTAACTGACCTGGGGTGTCTCAGCTCACTGTAATGGAGAGGCAAACTAACTTATGACGTCTCAGCTCAGAGTAGTGAAGCAACAACCGATCTAAGGCTTCGCAGCTTGCTGAAGTGACTCTCATCTATATGATAAAGTCGTATCTTCATTGTCATAATCTGTCTCTTATCGCTATTCTGATTAACTTTTTTTCAATAATGAGATAAAATAAATAATTTATTATATCAAGAATTTGTGGCATTCCATTAGTGCGTGTAAGGAAATAGGTATATATTTGAAATAGGCTAAACTTTGCAGGATGACTAGGGAAGGGGACTGTCATTGGTGGGTGACGGTCAGAGACACTTAAATTGAGTCACTTAAACAAATATGTACTAGAACAATCTTGGAACCCATCTCTATAAGAGAGAATGTCTGTGTGTTTGTCCAAGGATGAAGAGTACACACTTAAGAATATATTAAACAACATTTTCAAGATGACACGTTAGCGGTATGGGACTGTCATAGGCTCAGTTGGGTCAGCCACAGTGCCCCTTTGAGAAATTTCGTCCCCCTATAGATTTTGATGTATTCTGCGCTTTTATGATTTTCTCCATAGATTTTTTTAGAATTGTTTAATCTTTTTGTAACATAACATTTTCTGAGATAGAGAGAAAGGGGTTCTCAGTTGGCTTCGGGTTGTTTTTAATGAGGAGGTCGATAGTCTTCTTTTATAGTATATGATGATGTAAAATGTTTTGCAGACGAGGAGTCACAATAACGTGGCTAAAGAGGGGCCTCGTAGCCTGGTGGATAGCGCGCAGGACTCGTAATTGTGTGGCGCGGGTTCGATTCCCGCACGAGGCAGAAACAAATGGGCAAAGTTTCTTTCACCCTGAATGCCCCTGTTACCTAGCAGTAAATAGGTACCTGGGAGTTAGTCAGCTGTCACAGGCTGCTTCCTGGGGGTGGAGGCCTGGTCTAGGACCGGGCCGCGGGGACACTAAAGCCCCGAAATCAACTCAAGATAACCTCAAGAAAGTATGTTGACCAGACCACACACTAGAAGGTGAAGGGACGACGACGTTTCGGTCCGTCCTGGACCATTCTCAAGTCGATGACTTGAGAATGGTCCAGGACGGACCGAAACGTCATCGTCCCTTCACCTTCTAGTGTGTGGTCTGGTGAACATGTCAATGTTTTGGTTAGGGGGGGGGTTGTGTTTTTTTACTCCTTTATCGATTATTTCTTTCATTATTCTTTCATCTTTCTTAGATTCGCTGTGCATGGTAGACTTGTAATATTATTTGATTGGAGGTGTTGTGGTTTCTGCTCTTGGGAGAGGATTGTACCATCGTTCTAAGTACTCTTGGGAGAGGATTGTACCATCGTTCTAAGTACTCTTGGGAGAGGATTGTACCATCGTTCTAAGTGTCGTCTTATAAAGTTGTTTATCTCGTGGTTAATATACCCATTGTTTACCAGTACTTTTGTTATCCTTTCACTCTCCCTTCTCTCGTTGCTCCATTCAGAGCAGTGGTTAAAGTCTCGACGAATATAAACATTGAGAACACTGGCTTTATATCTTGGGGGGGGGGGGCTCACTCCTACCGTTTAGGCCTAATCCTATATTTGTAGTCTTCGTATATACGCTGTTTTTTTTTTGCAGGGATAATCCTGCGCGGACCTTAAGCCTCTGGCTGGCCCACTAAGTGCTGCTCGTTTCTGTTTTACTTGGGCGGAGTATGAGTATTTATGCCTCGTATGGTCGCTTCAGTAAGATATCCGCTGGTGCTAAGAGTTCTGACTCTCTCTCTAGATGGCTTCCATTATCTTAGTATAAGTATTAAGAAGAGCAATCAGGTTACCAAAATTCGTTGTTAAAGAAACTATACTAATGATTCGAGGATTTATTTTCTACAACGTTCCCTTACTCTCTGGAACATCTTCAGGTAAAGAATAAATACACGAGGTCAAATGTTTGGATAAATACACGTGTGAAAAAAATCGAACGAGTATGGGACGAGGTAAGGGGTGATAAAGCCAATCAAACGTTGGGTAAGAGGGGATAAGGCCAATCAAACGTTGGGTAAAGGGGGGATAAGGCCAATCAAACGTTGGGTAAAGGGGGGATAAGGCCAATCAAACGTTGGGTAAAGGGGGGATAAGGCCAATCAAACGTTGGGTAAGGGGTGATAAGGCCAATCAAACATTGGGTAAGGGGTGATAAGACCAATCAAACGTTGGGTAAGGGGGGATAAGTCCAATCAAACGCTGGGTAAGAGGGGATAAGTCCAATCAAACGTTGGGTAAAGGGGGAATAAGACCAATCAAACGTTGGGTAAAGGGGGGACAAGGCCAAGCAAACGTTGGGTAAAAGTCTGGTACTCTGGGGGGACAGGGAGACCTCGGTAGAGACGTCATTATCCAGTGATGTTTGGCGCGATCTAAGTCTGAGTGTTGGCAAGGAAACGCAGCAGCTATTCTGAACAAATCCACAAAGGCCGTGACGAGGATTCGAACCTGCGTCCGGGAGCATCCCAGACCCTGCCTTAATCGACTGAGTTTTGTTCATTTGATGCATCACGTTATTGTGATCCCTGTGTGTGTAGTAGCTATTCTGTCTATTTAAGATGAGTGCGTTTGTTTTTACAAGTATAACTCCAAGAATTTTCAGTCTTCTTTGATCACTGGTAGATTCCAGGATTCCTTGAAGCTGTACCCCCCTTGTTCAAGGCTCCGGAACCACCCCTTTCTTATTCTCGAAGCCCCCCCCCCAGGAAACCTCAAGAGACATATTATAGTTATCCAGTAGATGCCAATTAAGCAGAGCAATTAATTATAAGCAATTAAACAATGGGCAGAGTTTCTTTCACCCCTGATGCCCCTGTTACCTAGCAGTAAATAGGTACCTGGGAGTTTTAGTCAGCTGTCACGGGCTGCTTCCTGGGAGTGGAGGCCTGATCGAGGACCGGGCCGCGGGGACACTAAAGCCCCGAAATCATCTCAAGATAACCTCTCAAGATAAGCAACTCACCTGTAGTCACCTAGTACAGATCGTCCAAAACAATTATAAATTGTTTCCTAATTTGCTTTATACAACTTTCCACAGTTGCATAAATGCATGTTGCATGACCCCCCCCCCCCCAAGATTGTGGTTGTGCTGGTCCGGTAGTTAGCTTAAGTTGGTTCGTAATATATTATGATTTATAAATATCTTGAATTACTGCTACTCAGGCTTATTGTAGTAGGTAATACTTGTTGACAAATTCAAAGGCAAAATAATGCCTTAGATACATTATGATAACTGACTCGTTTCGCCTGAAGGACAGGTTATCTTGAGGTTATCTTGAGATGATTTCGGGGCTTTAGTGTCCCCGCGGCCCGGTCCTCGACCAGGCCTCCACCCCCAGGAAGCAGCCCGTGACAGCTGACTAACACCCAGGTACCTATTTTACTGCTAGGTAACAGGGGCATAGGGTGAAAGAAACTCTGCCCAATGTTTCTCGCCGGCGCCTGGGATCGAACCCAGGACCACAGGATCACAAGTCCAGCGTGCTGTCCGCTCGGCCGACCGGCTCCCTTATCATACAAGAATTGTTAAGCTATAAATATTATAACAATTTCGTTATGCGTGAAGGACGATTGTTCTTTAATACAATCATGATTGTCTAAAAAAAAACATGTTTAAAGCGTTCAGTCATATCACTTCCATGTCACATACTATGTGTAGCTAGTATGTGTCTGTATGTGTAGATGTTAGTATGTGTCTTGCCCCCTGACACATACCGTGTGTAGTTAGAGATACCTTTCATGATACAGCCTGGATATTGGCCTTTACAACAGGACCTGTGCTTTCAGCATAATGGCTTCCAAAATAAGGCACTAATACCAAGCTTCTATAATGAAAAACCTAATACCAGGCTTCTATAATGAGGGCCCCAATACCAGGCTTCCATAGGAGCCACCACTTATACTGGCTGGCTCCTGGCCCGCGTCCAACAGCCTGGTTGACCAGTCCAGCAACGAGAAGGCCTGGTCGACGACCGGGCCGCGGGGACGCTGAGCCCCGGAATCACCTCAAGGTAACCTCAAGGTAAGGTACTGTAAATAAAGTTCAGAATATATGCAATAATGTCCAGTATGATAAGGGTAGTAAAGTGAGCTGTTCAGTTATACTTTACGACAATACTTATTCCTGTATAAGGGGAAATATACAGTAGATAAGAACCAGATAAATATACAATTATTATGCCTTGTGATCCTGAGCTGCCGGCCCGTCGTAGGCGTAATTCCCCTGCTGGTTGGGCACTTTCATTGGCACCAGACGCCGGTAGAAATAGGTCATCTCAAGCAGCGCCGACCCCGTCACGACGGTCAAGATGCCAAAGCACCATCTAGTGCCTAGTTCCGAGTACACATATGAGATGATGACTGGGCCAATTATCCGGGCGCTACTGCTAGATCCGCTAATTACCCCCATCCAGACTCCTTGAGGTTTAGGTCCCAGCATCTTCGAAAATATCCCCAGCATGATGACTTGCGCCAGAGGGAATCCCATGATGGCGATGATGAAGCCAAGGAGGAGTTGGATTTGTGGCAACTGGGGCGTGTAAGTACACCAGTGCTGGATTACGGGGCAGCCTTCATGACAATCATCGTCGTCTTCAGATGGCATTCCCATTTCGAGATGAGACATAACAGGCCAGCGGATCGCCTCGTAGGTGGTTTCCGTAGTAGAGGCCATAGTTGTGGTCTCATTCATGTCGCAATGTTGCATAGGAATGGTGTTATGCCCCCAGGGAATGAAGAGGAACATACCTATGACAATGGGCAACATTCCTGCCAGCAGCATGACGAGTCTCTCATCAGACTTCTTCGTCAGCACGCCGCTGACGGCATACATGCCTATGTTGAGAATCCCGGCGGCGCTGACGGCTATGGCAACCACGATCATGGCCTTGTTCTCGGTCCAGGCGTACTGGTCCATCACCAGAGGCACCGACAATGTCTCTAGGAATACTATGATGAAGACAACGCTGAAACGGGCGTAGAAGATGCCGCCCATGGCCCAGTAATCAGGCTTGGGAAGTTTGAAGACCTCATTAGTGTGAGTGGATGTTGTCATCTTGGCTCGCTCCTGCTTGGAGATGTTGTATTCCTGAAAATCAATAAATAGGTATGCAATTAGTGGTTAAAATTAAGTGTCTTCCCTGGAAACACAAACCTAAACTGTCTCTATTTTCCGCTTGTTACAACTTGAAATAAAGTTGTTATATCTTGGCTTAACGTGTTTATGACGTATTAGAACGTTGTTACAACCTGCTATACTGGTTGTTATAACTGGTTAGGTGGTGTTAAAACTTGTTCGAACGTTGTACCAACGTCGTAGTTTCGGTGTGTGTTTGGCGGGTTATATATCTGAATTCAGACAGCAAGGGGAGTAATGAAATGTTGTTTACTTCACATTAAATAATGAATAACAATTTAATGACTACAAACACAAAATAATCATGCAATTGATTTAACTTTATTACCCCCAAATGTATTCCACAACATTCAAAATACAAAGTTCTGCTAAGGCAATGAGGTTTTAATATTCCTGCGATACAAGGTCACTACGCAGACTAAACTTGAGAAACAGACTGAAAACTGAAAAACTGCAAAAAAAATTTAATTTGATTTTGGTCAAAAATCAGAATATAATTTTCTAAATTATGTCGCAGCTTTTGAAAAATAAAATCCAAAATTATGTTTCAGCCCGTAGTTTTCATAACACAAATATGGAGATTTTTATTCATGATGAAGCAAAGAGTACATAGATTTAATAAAAGTATATTACATCGGTATTTACTTCAGGCACTTATAAATTAAGGTGTCAAATCCCTCAGTTTACTGTGAAGACCTAATATATCTGTTTCATAAGCTGTATAGCCATATTGCCTTAGACTTTTCTCGTGATAAATGTCTTACTTTACAGTACATTTATTCATTAACAGTTCCACAAAACTGAATTTTGGTAAATTTAATTAACGATCAAATAGCCAGTTTCTGATAATTAGTGAACATATGAGACCAATAATTTGGCTTCTACTAGAGGAAATATATTCAGTTCCTAACAAATTAAAACTTCCTGGAAAAATGTTCCAGGAAGTAATTTTGGCTTGTGCTCTAGAGAACCAGGAAGTAATGGTAGCTCACCTGGAAGATTCAGGGATCTAGGACACTTACCTGGAAGATTCAGGGATCTAGGACACTTACCTGGAAGATTCAGGGATCTAGGACACTTACCTGGAAGATTCAGGGATCTAGGACACTTACTTGGAAGATTCAGGGATCTAGGACACTTACCTGGAAGATTCAGGGATCTAGGACACTTACCTGGAAGATTCATGGATCTAGGACACTTACCTGGAAGATTCATGGATCTAGGACACTTACCTGGAAGATTCAGGGATCTAGGACACTTACCTGGAAGATGTCAGGATGGAGGACACTTACCTGGAAGCTGTCAGGATGGAGGACACTTACCTGGAAGCTGTCAGGATGGAGGACACTTACCTGGAAGCTGTCAGGATGGAGGACACTTACCTGGAAGCTGTCAGGATGGAGGACACTTACCTGGAAGCTGTCAGGATGGAGCACACTTACCTGGAAGATGTCAGGATGGAGAACACTTACCTGGAAGATGTCCGGATGGAGAACACTTACCTGGAAGATGTCCGGATGGAGAACACTTACCTGGAAGATGTCAGGACTGGAGGACACTTACCTGGAAGATATCAGGATGGAGGACACTTACCTGGAAGATATCAGGATGGAGGACACTCACCTGGAAGATGTCAGGACTGGAGGACACTTACCTGGAAGATATCAGGATGGAGGACACTTACCTGGAAGACACAGGGTAGCAGGAGCAACAGATTGACAACACCCAGGGCGGCCGCGAACACAGAGGTGGCTGTATACTTGTTCCACTTGAACCAGTCTACGGCCGTGTCCACATTTTCCGGAAGAGCCACAGTTATCAGGGCCTGAATAACTGCCACAAGACAACACGATGGAGGGAGGATAACTTTCAGTCAATATATTCGCATATATATATATATACGTATAACTGCATATATTTACTTATTATAAAAAAAGCTGCTTTTCTCTTGTAATCTGAGTTGTTGTTGTTGTTTCTGCTGTTATTCAAAGTTACTTGTCTAAGATAAGCAAGTTAAAGGTTAGATGCATTTTGAAGTAATGTATTGTGTTGTGTTACATCTGAAAACCTGTTTACGAACTCATCTTTTGATTTTTTTTGTTACCTCTTCTTGCCATGAACTAATGATGCAATGATACACATTTTTGTCTAACAACCAATTGAGCAGCCTGGTGGTTAATTACTTCTGTTTCCCCTACACTAGCGGGACGTAACCAAA
This sequence comes from Procambarus clarkii, assembly GCF_040958095.1. NCBI lineage: Eukaryota > Metazoa > Arthropoda > Malacostraca > Decapoda > Cambaridae > Procambarus > Procambarus clarkii. The sequence continues at coordinate 9,653,417 of NC_091163.1, forward strand.
ATAAGAGGTTGTCGTAATTGCTAAATTGTGTTATACTGTTTGACCAGACCACACATACTAGAAGGTGAAGGGACGACGACGTTTCAATCCGTCCTGGACCATTCTCAAGTCGAATTGTGAGAATGGTTTCAATCGACTTGAGAATGGTCCAGGACGGACCGAAACGTCGTCGTCCCTTCACCTTCAAGTGTGTGTGGTCTGGTCAAACTACTTCAGCCACGTTATTGTGACTCCTCGCCTGCATGTGTAACACTGACTCCCGACGGAGCGTCCTCTGCGTTCCAAAACTGTCTAAGATGAGTTGATGTGACTGACCTGGACCAATGATCATGCCGATAGCCTGACCCATGGAGAGGAGAGTGAGGCCAAGAGTCCGCTCCTCCACCGTCGTCGCGGAGGCCACGTACGAGCGGCACATTGTCCCGATGGCTGTAAGAACAGAATTTCCTTATTGAGTCTACTCATAGCCCAGTCGATAGAACCTACCTTGAGGTGGTTCAACCTAGCCCAACCTGTCCTCTTAAAAATAACGTCGCTTTTGGCCGTTTTCCTGTATGGCCGAATTTGGACGTAATTTGAAAATGAAAAAAACATGAAAATAAATTTGGGATTTTTTTTTCAACAACAGTAAGTTAAGGGTCCTCTGATAGGTTAGGTGGGCAGGAAATTCTCATAATGTCTCAAAACGTTATGAAAAACGTTAATTGAAAGTCATTTATTCTAATCTTAGAGAGTCGGCCGGACGACTCAAACAGAAAACGGAACAGTACGTCACTTTTGGGAGTCGATTTCATTTTAAATTACGTCCAAATTTGGCCATAGTGCGCATACCAGCCAAAAGTGACGTTATTTTTAAGAGGACGGGTTGCTCACACACCCGTCGGTTCGCTCACACACGGTTCGAGATTCCTACAGCCCAAGTGAATGTTTAAAATGCTGAGTATAGTTAATGGGTTTAAATATATATATATATATATATATATATATATATATATATATATATATATATATATATATATATATATATATATATATATATATATATATATATATATATATATATATATATATATATATAGAGTACTGAATTATACTAACTAATCACCGTAATTGATCCCGGGATGAGCGGGAGAGAATATGGTGGGCATCTTTCTTTTCACCTAATGCACCTAATCCTTTCAGTTAAAATATATTCGGCTGCCTAAATTAAGATTTATAAAGACTTTAGGCATTCCATTGAAGTGAATATTGTCTTAAAATGTGGCATTGTTGACTCAAAGGTTATTGATGTATGGGTTGTTGATTCTTGGGTGTTCTTAATGCGTGGGTTGTTGTTGTATAGTTGAAACATAATATGTGTGAAGCCCCGAAATCATCTCACGGTAACCTCAAGATGGACACTAAACTACTTGTGTCACCTCTGTATCGCCAACCACAAGTGTTAAAGTAAGAAACCTTATCTATCTTACTAAATCTCCACTGCTATATATAAGCTGCAAAGCTTTTATTATTTACATATTTAAACAAAATGGTGAAAATATAATTCATTATCTATTTTCGTATGTTTACAATGAACAAATTAAGCAGGAAAATATGCAACAAACGACATGATAAATCCAGTCACCTGCACTGAAGCCAGTGATGAATCTGGAGGCGATCATGGCGTAATATGGAGCCATCAGCCCAACCGTTTTGAACGCGGCCAACAAGGTGTACAGGATGTTGCCAGCGATGAACAAGAACACCGTACTGATGCTGGCAGCTCTGTGGGAGCAGGTGGGAAAGGGTCAAAG
>NC_091163.1:9660209-9695209 GCF_040958095.1 Procambarus clarkii
GAAACGGAACCACGCTTGAGGGATCCTCTGCCCATGTTGTGGAGCTGAACCTCGTCCATACTGTGGTCAATTACCAGAGATCCTTGTTTGCCCAGCATCCCGCCCATCTTGTAGGAGGATCCAGATGCTGTTATCTCAGTGATGCTCAGTGGAGATTAAGCTTCAATGTGTACACAACTGTTTTGGCAGTAAACATCTCCAAAATGGTGTACTTACGGCTTCTGCAACAATGAACAGGAGAAATATTATACATTTCTTAAATTGAGAAATTATGTCTCAAACACAATATTAGAGAAGCAATATTTGGATTCAAAACATCTGTAAGGATAATTTTTGTATCCAAGATGTTGCATAAAAAAAATTACATACACTGTCGCCTGTTATTTTAATCCAAGAGTTCCTAAATTTCGGTTAAGGGTAACAGGTAGCTGGAATAATTAGTCATAATTAACAGGAGTTAATAATAATTAACAAATATCCTATTATGTGTGTGTACTTCAGGGAGTGGTTAGGCAAGCTCTGGCAAGGTCATTGTGCTTCTCCTGTCCATGTGTGTAAACAAACTCGTTTGAGCACAATTGCAACTTCATCATTTTATTTCATACATCATTATACATGTGTGTAAATCACGAAAATTAACACGTGATGAAAAATGTGACAGTGTCAGACCACGGAGGAAGAATTGAAGCAGGAATTTCCTTAAGTACTTTCGTATATTAATACATCTTCAGAAGGAATAGGATTTAATTAGGATTCGAATTTAGGAATTAGGAATAGGATTAGAAGGAATGAATTCCTTCTGAAGATATATTAATATACGAAAGTACTTAAGGAAATTCCTGTTTCAATTCTTCCTCCGTGGTCTGACACCATCATTATACATATTAGATATGTATTTATAATTTAGCTTTCAATTACCCATGTGTATTGAGTGTAGGGTCATTACATAACGTCTCGCTGGGCAAATCACCGAGTGTATTAAGCTGCTATAATGTTAGTATGTTCGTCCCCCCAAAAAAATAATATCCTGAGAATATTGCCAGTGTGAAAGGTAGAAATATTAGTAAATAATTAATAATCAAGGTTAAAAATTATTTAAAATCCCATAATCACGTTTTACAAACACGATTAAACCATCAATAAACCCAGAGGATTCCTGTCTAATCCACGTTTATCCAAACAATATATATTTATTGACATTACTGTAGTCTCCGTATTATATATTAAAGTCGGAATTACGGCCAAAAAAAATCCATAAAAATATAATTGTTTTCTTCCTACTGATTCGAAACATTTATATAGTTTCAGGGTTAACTTTTCTTAATAAAAAAAAACGAAACTGTGAAATTGTATTGTGGTTTTCGGACTGATAATGCAAAGTCAAGTGATTGAAGGTCATGTTGTTGGAGATCAGATATGGATAAGGCTCCAAATTAGTTAAATATCCTTCATCGTATTTCACACAGCGAGTTATTGGGCCTTTTACCACGTTGTACCCCATTTCAATCATTAAAAATAAAAGATTTTAAAACAGACAAATACCTTCTCACATTAGGTGTAAGCGGAGTAGAGCTTCCTCAGGCTACCGCATGCAGTGCCTCCTTGTAGATGATGTCATTAAATGAAGATTATCGGCTGCCAGCATGTGTCGGAGTAGATAACGAGTAGATAGTTGATAATACAGTAGATAGTCAGTGGTAGACTGGTTCGTCTGTGCCAGTTACAGCGATGAATATGACTTCCTCTCAGGCCCTATTTAAAATATAATTTTTTATATAAGGACTGAAATTGACAAGATGAAATAGGAACACACAGAGATCACACTAACGTGATGCATCAAATGAACAAATCCACAAGGGCCGTGACGAGGATTTGTTCATGAAATAGGAAGTCCTACGTATAAAATGTATGTTTAATAGGCAAGCCAAAATGGGAAGAAAGGTACTCCCAGTCAGATAACATGAAAATTAAGAACAAAAGATAGATAATGGCGAACAAAAGATAGATAATACTAACTGATTAAAGCATTTGACAGCTTAGTCTGAGCTGGTAAATTGTTATTCAGGGGTCATTCATATATTCATTCATCTTTTTATTATTCACCCCCCATACCCATCCATTGGACGGTGGTGGAAAGGTTACAGAGGTAGATAATAATGGCTTCAGGAACTGACCTTAGTAGTTCATTTAGTTAAGCAAGTGATAAGTCTTTAACACTGGTTTAATTTTTAACAACGGTATTTCTCCTTCTGAATTGCCTGACTGAGGGGGTTGGAACCTCTACTTGACAGCTCCTTGACCACTTGTGGTTTCGATAAACCTTGACCTCAAATCCTTGACGGAGCTCTTGACATGTTTACCCGCTGAAACAATGTTCCTAAAATCGTTCTAATGAGGCAGTTATATGCTGTTAAGGGATCGTGAATGATTGATTCTGTGAGTGGAGAGGCAACCACAAGCTCAACACGGCAGATAGTAGATGTAGATACTGTAGATACACTACAGTAGGTGTAGATATCGGAGAAGCTTGATACGCACCGCCGATTATAAACGCAAGTGACGGAGCCTTGACGGTATCTTATCTACAATCACCTTATTCATTATTACCAGCAGTTATGACGAAATTCTTCTGTTCATCATTAGACTGTTGAATATTAAAGATCAGCAGCGGCTCCTCTCATGCTAAAGAGTTACGCCATTAATTAACGAATACTTTTACTGATCAAAAATAATAATAATAATAATAATAATAATAATAATAATAATAATAAATTTGTATTCAGGTAAGGTACCTACATACAAGGTAAGATACAAAAGTTGATGGATTTATAGATAGAGCTAGTACATACAATGCCTAAAGCCACTATTACACAAAGCGTTTCGGGCAGATACATCTCATTTATCTTGTGGTGAACGAAGCGAAAACTGCCGGCGAACTATGACAGGCAGATCTGTTGTTGACCAAAAGCACACACTAGAAAGTGAAGGGACGACGACGTTTCGGTCCGTCTTGGGTCATTCTCAAGTCGATTTGTGAGAATGGAATTCTCACAAATTCACAATCGACTTGAGAATGGTCCAGGACTGACTGAAACGTCGCCGTCCCTTCACTTTCTAGTGTGTGGTTTGGTAAATAAATTAACAATCAAGGTTAAAAATTATTTTAATCAGTTAAACCGAAAAACGTTTCGGCCTCTTAGTCTGGTGTTGACTAAGGCTTTAACAGGCTGAAACGTTCATCTCTCTTTCCCATTTCTTTGTGTTTTTTCCGCATATATATATATATATATATATATATATATATATATATATATATATATATATATATATATATATATATATATATATATATATATATATATATATAAGAAATGGTCAAATAGCTAATGTTCTATTTATTTATTTGTCAGAAAATCTTCATCAAATTGATTGGGTGAGGCAGTTTTTAATAACCAATTGTACAACAATTTTTAATAGAAACATTATTAAATCTACTTTAATGCAAATTACAAAACCATACAATATGAATATTGGTAATAGTTTGGACAATTTTGATCAATTAAGAAACGATCTTTGTAAAATGAATAATACACAGATATCCCATTATGGCTTCTAGGAATTTATATATATATATATATATATATATATATATATATATATATTATTATGATAGCGCTTCCAGAATCTCACATGTATAGCCATTAGGCCTTTTGCAGTTACCTCTGCAAAAGGTCTTTTTTTTTACCCTTTTTTACGTTTATGAACCAATATTTTCAAAGACATATTTTTATACACCTTACACAAGATTTTCCTGCTTATATATTCAAGCATTTTATTTCAGTGATCGAATTTTTGATAATGTGTTCATTAACACGAAAGCACACAAGTCATTTCTAGTTTAATTTTTCATTCGTGTCGAAAACAAGACGAGTTTTCCTGAAATTATATATATTCTAAAAAAAAAAATGTTCTGCAATTCTTCTGGGAAAAAATCTAATAAAATTTATTATATTATATTTGATTTAAATTTTTGTAATTCGAGTTAAAACTAACATAAAAATGTGATCAAGTCTAACCAAACCTAACCTACCTAACCTAACCAACTTAACCTAACCTAGCCAACCTAACCTAACCTAACCAAGCTAACCTAACCAACTTAACCTAACCTAACCAACCTAACCTAACCTACCTAACCTAACCTAACCTAATTACGTAAGTCATTCATGTTCACCTGTTATGTATGGTGTTTAGATGGTGGCCAACAACCATTCAAAGTTGGTCTTGGTGAAGCAGTGCTCAGTACAGGCCCTTGTGAAGCAGTGCTCAGTATAGGTCTTGGTGGAGCAGTTCTCAGTGCAGGCCTTGGTAGAGCAGTGCTCAGTGCAGGCCTTGATGGAAAAGTGCCCAGTGCAGGCCTTGATGGAACAGTGCTCAATGCAGGCCTTGATGGAACAGTGCTCAGTGCAGGCCTTGATGGAACAGTGCTCAGTACAGGCCTTGATGGAGCAGTGCCCAGTACAGGCCTTGATGGAGCAGTGCCCAGTACAGGCCTTGATGGAGCAGTGCCCAGTACAGGCCTTGATGGAGCAGTGCCCAGTACAGGTCCTGGTGATGAAGTGACAGTGACGGACTGAGAGTCTGAGGTCTCCCTTATCAGAGCATTATCGTAACTAGTGTTGCCATTCGTATTTCTGGTTAGTAGTTTGCAATTAGAAACAACTGCCAACGTTGTAAACAAAGCAGCTGCACTGTGCCCAGATGCTGCAACATTGCTCGCCTCAGAGCCGTAGCAGCTTGCCACGTGGGGCGAACTACCCATTAACAACACCAATATGAGCATCTGGCATGCGTCTCACACCACAAGCCTTCTGAATTGCAATGGCCCTCTGCCTTGCTAATGCAATTCACACTAAATATGAGTGTGTTTGGGGCAAGGGTTTAAGCTGAGGAGTAGAGCCACTATGACCTGCTCTGCCAAATCACAGGGAGAAATGACACTGAAAACACATTGAAGTTAATGACATCATAAAGAGGAAGCCTTACCACAGCTGGTTGTCCAGCAGAGTCATATATCACCAGGACCTGTACTGGGCACTGCTCCATCAAGGCCTGTACTGGGCACTGCTCCATCAAGGCCTGTACTGGGCACTGCTCCATCAAGGCCTGTACTGGGCACTGCTCCATCAAGACCTGTACTGAGCACTGCTTCACCAAGACCAGCTTTGAATGAAAATTATTATATTTAATGGCCTTAAATTTATTAGAATATTCTTTTTACAACGTAATAGATTTGAAAAAATAATATAAACATTGATAAGAAATTTTATTATTCTAAAAATACTTATCATTTTGCTTTAACAATATATATTACCCATCAAATAGTAACTAAACTTTACTTTATGCTGCAAATATAAGTTTGATTTAGATTGCTTTAGTAATGACATGAATAGGTTGTGAAGAATAGGTTTTGATTCTGATTTTGACAATTACAAAGTCTCTTGCGATGCTGTTATTGTGACACTTTGTATATAATGAGTGTACTGCAATTTCTAAACAAACTATTCCAATTATAAATATACAACCATTTATGAACAAAGCTTTGGATGTAATTTGAGACGATTTTAGGAAGTTTTCTATAAACGGAATAAGGATAAAGAAAATGGTATGGTAGGGGTGACATAAATATTATCAAAGTATTCACTGGCTGATCTTTTCTCTCATATTATAAAATCGAACTTATTTTACGCTTTGCCTTTTGATAAATTTACTACAGGGATGTGATGAATTCATTACATGCTTGTCTAAGCATAGGTTACGAAAAACTATTTCCATAGCAATCTTACCTAAAAGTAATTAATAACATTAATTGGTATTATTAACTACTTTTTTCATAAGGATAATTATCTTCCCCCTTGTCTAAGTACAGATAAGCCGTCGACCTCACTATAACAACTGTAATAATTTAATTAAACAGAGATAATTATAACTTCTAAATCAAGATCTTGAGCATACAGTACATAATTATAGGGATTATATCTTATATAATTATTAATATGATTTTCTATCAGGTAAATCGTTTACTATAATTTGTTGCAAAATAACTTAATTATAAATGCACACTATATATATATATATATATATATATATATATATATATATATATATATATATATATATATATATATATATATATATATATATATATATATATATATATATATATATATATATGTCGTACCTAGTAGCCAGAACTCACTTTTTGGCCTACTATGCATGGCCCGATTTGCCTAATAAGCCAAGTTTTCCTGAATTAATATATTTTTTCTAATTTTTTTCTTATGAAATGATAAAGCTACCCATTTCATTATGTATGAGGTCAATTTTTTTTTATTGGAGTTAAAATTAACGTAGATATATGACCGAACCTAACCAACCCTACCTAACCTAACCTAACCTATCTTTATAGGTTAGGTTTGGTTAGGTAGCCGAAAAAGTTAGGTTAGGTTAGGTTAGGTAGGTTAGGTAGTCGAAAAACAATTAATTCATGAAAACTTGGCCTATTAGGCAAATCGGGCCATGCATAGTAGGCCAAAAAGTGAGTTCTGGCTACTAGGTACGACATATATATATATATATATATATATATATATATATATATATATATATATATATATATATATATATATATGTCGTACCTAGTAGCCAGAACTCACTTCTCAGCCTACTATGCAAGGCCCGATTTGCCTAATAAGCCAAGTTTTCATGAATTAATGTTTTTTTGTCTACCTAACCTACCTAACCTAACCTAACCTAGCTTTTTTTGGCTACCTAACCTAACCTTACCTATATATATAGGTTAGGTTAGGTTAGGTAGGGTTGGTTAGGTTCGGTCATATATCTACGTTAATTTTAACTCCAATAAAAAAAAATTGACCTCATACATAGTGAAAAGGGTAGCTTTATCATTTCATAAGAAAAAAATTATAGTAAATATATTAATTCAGGAAAACTTGGCTTATTAGGCAAATCGGGCCTTGAATAGTAGGCTGAGAAGTGAGTTCTGGCTACTAGGTACGACATATATATATATATATATATATATATATGTCGTACCTAGTAGCCAGAACGCACTTCTCAGCCTACTATTCAAGGCCCGATTTGCCTAATAAGCCAAGTTTTCATGAATTAATGTTTTTTTGTCTACCTAACCTACCTAACCTAACCTAACCTAGCTTTTTTGGGCTACCTAACCTAACCTTACCTATAAATATAGGTTAGGTTAGGTTAGGTAGGGTTGGTTAGGTTCAGTCATATATCTACGTTAATTTTAACTCCAATAAAAAAAAATTGACCTCATACATAGAGAAAAGGGTTGCTTTATCATTTCATAAGAAAAAAATTATAGTAAATATATTAATTCAGGAAAACTTGGCTTATTAGGCAAATCGGGCCTTGAATAGTAGGCTGAGAAGTGAGTTCTGGCTACTAGGTACGACATATATATATATATATATATATATATATATATATATATATATATATGTCGTACCTAATAGCCAGAACGCACTTCTCAGCCTACTATTCAAGGCCCGATTTGCCTAATAAGCCAAGTTTTCATGAATTAATGTTTTTTCGTCTACCTAACCTACCTAACCTAACCTAACCTAGCTTTTTTTGGCTACCTAACCTAACCTTACCTATAAATATAGGTTAGGTTAGGTTAGGTAGGGTTGGTTAGGTTCGGTCATATATCTACGTTAATTTTAACTCCAATAAAAAAAATTGACCTCATACATAGAGAAAAGGGTTGCTTTATCATTTCATAAGAAAAAAATTATAGTAAATATATTAATTCAGGAAAACTTGGCTTATTAGGCAAATCGGGCCTTGAATAGTAGGCTGAGAAGTGAGTTCTGGCTACTAGGTACGACATATATATATATATATATATATATATATATATATGTCGTACCTAGTAGCCAGAACGCACTTCTCTGCCTACTATACATGGCCCGATTTGCCTAATAAGCCAAGTTTTCATGAATTAATTGTTTTTCGACTACCTAACCTACCTAACCTAACCTAACCTAACTTTTTCGGCTACCTAACCTAACCTAACCTTTAAAGATAGGTTAGGTTAGGTTAGGTAGGGTTGGTTAGGTTCGGACATATATCTACGTTAATTTTAACTCCAATAAAAAAAATTGACCTCATACATAATGAAATGGGTAGCTTTATCATTTCATAAGAAAAAAATTACAGAAAATATATTAATTCAGGAAAACTTGGCTTATTAGGCAAATCGCTCCTTGCATAGTAGGCAGAGAAGTGCGTTCTGGCTACTAGGTACGACATATATATATATATATATATATATATATATATATATATATATATATATATATATATATATATATATATATATATATGTCGTACCTAGTAGCCAGAACGCACTTCTTAGCCTACTATGCAAGGCCAGATTTGCCTAATAAACCAAGTTTTCATGAATTAATTGTTTTTCGTCTACATAACCTACCTAACCTAACCTAACCTAACGTTTTCGGCTACCTAACCTAACCTAACCTATAGAGATAGGTTAGGTTAGGTTAGGTAGGGTTGGTTAGGTTCGGTCATATATCTACATTAATTTTAACTCCAATAAAAAAAAATTGACCTCATACTTAATGAAATAGGTAGCTTTATCATTTCATAAGAAAAAAATTAGAGAAAATATATAATTCAGGAAAACTCGGCTTATTAGGCAAATCGGGCCTTGAATAGTAGGCTGAGAAGTGAGTTCTGGCTACTAGGTACGACATATATATATATATATATATATATATATATATATATATATATATATATATATATATATATATATATATATATATATATATATATATATATATATTGTGCATTTATAATTAAGTTATTTTGCAACAAATTATAGTAAACGATTTACCTGATAGAAAATCATATTAATAATTATATAAGATATAATCCCTATAATTATGTACTGTATGCTCAAGATCTTGATTTAGAAGTTATAATTATCTCTGTTTAATTAAATTATTACAGTTGTTATAGTGAGGTCGACGGCTTATCTGTACTTAGACAAGGGGGAAGATAATTATCCTTATGAAAAAAGTAGTTAATAATACCAATTAATGTTATTAATTACTTTTAGGTAAGATTGCTATGGAAATAGTTTTTCGTAACCTATGCTTAGACAAGCATGTAATGAATTCATCACATCCCTGTAGTAAATTTATCAAAAGGCAAAGCGTAAAATAAGTTCGATTTTATAATATGAGAGAAAAGATCAGCCAGTGAATACTTTGATAATATTTATGTCACCCCTACCATACCATTTTCTTTATCCTTATTCCGTTTATAGAAAACTTCCTAAAATCGTCTCAAATTACATCCAAAGCTTTGTTCATAAATGGTTGTATATTTATAATTGGAATAGTTTGTTTAGAAATTGTAGTACACTCATTATATACAAAGTGTCACAATAACAGCATCGCAAGAGACTTTGTAATTGTCAAAATCAGAATCAAAACCTATTCTTCACAACCTATTCATGTCATTACTAAAGCAATCTAAATCAGACTTATATTTGCAGCATAAAGTAAAGTTTAGTTACTATTTGATGGGTAATATATATTGTTAAAGCAAAATGATAAGTATTTTAAGAATAATAAAATTTCTTATCAATGTTTTTATTATTTTTTCAAATCTATTACATTGTAAAAAAAATATTCTAATAAATTTAAGGCCATTAAATATATTTACTTAAGTTACCCAAGATATAATCAACGCCATTTTCTTCAAATTCCTAGGTATTTATTATATTCTTATTAAAAAAGTGGTCTCAGATACAAGAAAGATAACAAATGTGTCTCTCTCTCTTGTCGCGTGACCTTCCTGGGGTGATTATACCTAACTACAGGACTTGGATACGTCGATAGTCAAAGCAGTGTATAAGACAAGTATTCAAGCCCATCCTCCTGAAATGGCTTTACACATAGTGATAGTTTGGTTGAAAGAACCAATATGAAGTGATTGACCACCAGAACCGCATTTTTTTTATTTTATCTTATTTTATTTATATATACAATAGTTCTTACATTCTTGTACAGCTACTAGCAAGCATAGCGTTTCGGGCAAGTCCTTAATCGTAATTTTCACCCCGGAATACGACCCGCCAAATCGTTTAACAACCAGGTACCCATTCACTGCTGGGTGAACAGAGGCTACAGTTAAGGATTGGCGCCCAGTCAATCCTCTCCGGCCAGGATACGAACCCAGGCCAAAGCGAAACTCCAGGGGAGTGTTTTACCACTTCGTTATGGGGACTGTATATTAAATATCATAGTTAAGAAAAAATTAAGCTATTTTTAATTTTATGTTGGGGTATTTAAGAACAATTTAGAGTACTCAAAGTATTGGTTCGAATCCTCCTCATGTGTCCTCCTGATTGTCGCTTAAGTACAATCAATTTAGGAGGATGGGTGGAAATATGTAAACTTGTCCTCCTACCAAGAACGTCGCATTTCTCACGTATTCGTTACATAAGGCAAAAATTGCCGTACTAGAAAATGGAAGGGAAAGTGACCTACTCTCCCGTTTTCTGTTTGGGGTCGTCTGGTAGGTTAGACCATTTTAAATTGACAATTCTTCACGTTGAGGAAACTTTAGAAGGACGGAGTTGAATTTTCAGCGTGTGGGGAATTGTTTACTAACTTAAGCAGATGACTGTGCGAGTCATGGTTTTGCCTCTGCTGACTAAACCACCTACCACAATCAATTATCCTATATATAAAATTGTTTAGCATTAAATATCGGCCAGCAAATACGCAAATTTATTTTATTTATTTATTTATTTATTTATATACAGGAAGGTACATTAGGGGTTAAAGAGAGTACATAGTAATGATGATTTTACATTCTTGTAAAGCCAATAGCACGCATAACGTTTCGGGCAAAAATTTTATGGAGTCGCAGCAATCTTAGATAAGGCAAATCGTTAGAGTACAACACACAAGATATTGATGACTAATAAGGCAGTAAGAATCATTCTTCCCAGTTTGTGTGGAGGCGCCTCGTGCCCAAATAATGCTAGGCTAAGAGGTCACTTTGAATCACTATATTTATTGGGTTGTTAATAGTTTGGGGGGAATCGTAGCCAGCCAGATGGCGTCTTGGGTTGAGTATTCACCTGACTACTCCAGTGGAAAGGTTTGGGTGTGAAGGGATGCCAACCTCTCCACATCGTATGCTTGTCCAAGGCTGGGGACGATCTTTTTGTTCAGCTAGATCGCCTGTCAGTTTTGCGGGGTCTGGTCCTTATAAATTGTCAAAGTGGCTTGTGTTAATTTTTGTCTGCCCTCAACATGGTACGTAAAATATCAACTTCATACATAAAGAACAACATCGATTTGGTGATTAAATGATCTAACTTGAATTTTAGGCTTTGGAATTTAGATGTGTCGACCGTGTTGTTTACTAGGAGTCCCTCTAGTCCTTATGATTTGTTAGCAGATTTGCTTGATAAACTCCCAAACTATAATTTATAGATAATATCTAATACTAATGTTGAACTGACTAAATTGTTTAGCAAGGATAGTACCTTTGTATTTGATGGGAAATTTTATTTCCCACAAAATCCACTACGGGGTCACCATAGCCCGTGATACCCGGAACTTATTCTTCCAAGTGGCTGAATCTAAAACAACAACAATTTATTTCCAAACCATTGGAATGGCAATCCATTGTCTCCGTTGCTTTGCAACTTGATCATGGAATTCTTCGAAGACCAAAATGTTGCCTGTTTTATTTTTTACCAGTTGTGAGAACGTGGTGCCAATATATATATAGATTATATTTGGTGCCACTGGAGGCATAACCTGAACCCAATTGATTTCTTTACAAGACTCAGTGCCTTTAGTACCCAAGAAAAAAATGACCATCGTGGAAGACATCAATGGAGTTTTGATGCTTTTGGATATAAATTTCTTTCCTCTGTTCTCATTTTTTTTTCGAACTCCCCGTCTTCTCTGTTTGACCCTTCACCTCTCCTTGTCTCTGAAGGGAAAGGGAGCTACCTCGTAAGCGTGCTCTGAGGAAAATATATTTTCCTTTCATAGCAGTTGATTTGCATTTTGTGAAGCCGGTGTTGTGATATTTTGTACCATATATATATTACCGAAGTGGAGAATAATATATATATATATATATATATATATATATATATATATATATATATATATATATATATATATATATATATATATATATATATATATATATATATATATATATATATATATATATATACACACACACACGAGTCGGCCATGATGGTAACCAACTAGTCGACCAACCCGGAACTCTACTGAATTCTGTTCTGGGAGGTATAACTTCTTTATTGACAAAATATACAATTCTGCCTAATGTGCGTAATTCAAGTAGGTCTTATTGCAGTGAGGTGCTGCTTGCCTTCACTGCCAAAGAGGACAGAGGATCATACACAAAACAAGAGTTCTAAATTATAGATTGTAGCACATATATATTTCATCTAATACATCAGATATTATACATGTTTCAGTTTACGAATTTGTAAGAGCAACTTTCGATCGTTCACTGCCACATAAGGCAGCGATGGATTCATGAGAGATGCAACCTTAAAAAAATAGTCGTTAATAAATACAATTTTCGTTCTTCATTCCTTAAAATGGTCACACAAATTTAGCATCAATTATTAGGATGCTTTCCAATATACCAGATACAATGAAATAGTTACATAGTTGATTGTACAATAGGCCAGGAGGTCTAAATCTTTTACCGTTTCACATTAAATAATGTAGTGTTCAAGAGAATGATTTAATGGCTTGTCACAGAGTTTACAAGCTGAATATTCTGGTAGTGGCTCAGCCTCACTAACCTGCCAGATGTGTCTATAACCGAGGTGCCAATTCGCGCAATGACTACATCACATTGCCTGGTCCGGTTACTGTGTTGACCATACAAAATACCTATTATTACAAAAATTGTCATAGCTTTTAATACTGCAGCTTTCAGGTCTTTGGCTATTTCTTAGTTCTTCTAAATCTGTAGTAATCTCAATAATTTGAATGTTTTTTTTTAAAAGCTAAATATACATATACACCACTAAAACAATATCATTTAAACACAATTACGCTTGTTTTTAGGTGGCTGTGGAGCACTGTTCTCTATTGGCTATATTGCATTCACCTGGGCTCTAGGAGACTCGAACCGGGGACCCCACGTGTGTGAGGCCGAAGCTCTATCGTCCGAGCTATTGAGTGATCTTAATAAGGAAAGATGAATGGTTGAAAATTAAAAGTTGTGTCTCCTAGAACCTAGGTGAATGGGATGGTTATTTCCACGGATGTGTGGATGACAATTTTCTACTGGCTATAGTCTTACATTTTGGTATAAAGGAGTCTGTGTTTATCTTTGACACGGCTGTATAGAGACTCCGCGGAGATCCGTAAGCACCTTAAACATTGAGCATCAGATAACCACCTGGACTTGTTCACTGTCCAGGTGGCAAGAAACTGAGTGATGGCACTGCAACGCTCTCATCTCCTTCAGTCGGGATTGGCTCAGTCGTGAGGTCACTCTCGTCAGTGACATCGTCAGCATAGGAGCTGTGGACGGGGTTGTCCTCGACCTGGGGCGGGCTCAGGAACAGTACTGCGTCTTCCCCGTCGACGGGAACCTCTTCAGGAATGATCTCTGCATAGGAGCTGGTCTGTGGCATGGCCTTGATCATTGCCACAAGATATTCCAACACGTCGGATGCAGCCTTGTCGGAGGGTATCTGGGCATAGCTGGAGAGCTCGGGAATCGTCAGTGATTCCTGTGGAGAGTCTTCGTATGTCACGTACGATGTCTGCGACGGGGATGTCTCGACGGAAACTGGTGGAGGGGCTAGATCGCTGAGGCCAGCAGCAGCTGCGTGGCTGCTGTATGTGTCTTCTGGAGGAGGAATAAGTTCATCTCCCTCAGACATCTCTGAGACTCCGATATAGGTAGAGCCCTCAGGGGGAAGGATAGAGTCTTGTGGCTCCTGTTCAAAGTAAGCGTCGTAGGAGGACGGGGCTACGAGATCGTCGAGGAATGGGCTCGGTGCAGGCACGTCCATGTCCTCGTTGGGAGCATAACTGTAGATGGTGTAGGTGTGTTTCTCGCCGTCTAAGGCCGCGTTGTACTTCTTGGGAAAGTCCTTGTTAGATTTTCTTGGTAGGGCCGCCACGGCTGCCACCGTCACCAGGAGAACCTGTTGGTGAGAAGAACACGTGAGTTACTGGTAACACCGGATATAGAGACCAGAATGTGAGTCACCTGTTGAAGCGAAAAAACAAGGTGAGTTAGGACACTACACTATGACCATGTCGTAGCTCAGTCGATTAAGACAGCGTTTGGGATGCTCTCGGACGTAGGTTCGAAACCTCGTCACGGCCCTTGTGGATTTGATCAGGTGAATTAGGAGTTTACGGGGCAAGGGGGGGGGGAGGGGACAAGACATAATTTCTGAACACACCGAAAGACTCACAACAGGAAGAAAAACATTAATCAAATTTATCTTAATTTATCAGTTTGTAAATAACCCGAAAATGTTAACAGCCTCACAAGAACATTTATAGCCTGTAGGTGGTAAATGTTATTGTCATCGATAGTAAATAAATGTAAAGTTTCGTATACAGACACTTCCTTTATTTGAAGACTCGAATGCTTAACTTTTCCTCTATCTTCTTTGAATGTGCTCAGCCAGACTCTGTCGGCACCGCATCATTAGGCTATCTTGGCCTTATCCAGCGGTCGACCCTAAAGACACAGTCATCCCATTTTAACATGCTGAGCATTCAAAATTTGAATTTTCTCAAATACATAGTAATATTACTATTTATTAACCAATCGTGCATATTTAGGTATAGAATAGGTTAGATGTTTAGGCTCTGTTGGCAATTATATTTATTTTATAGTTGGTTAAGCATTTCGAGAGCTGGGACTCGAACAGAGGTTGTCAACGAAGGACAATTCGAGAAATGTTTGACCATCATCAGTTGTGAGTCGTGTGTCACGCGTCTTTCAATCATGAACAGAGGGTTTGGACGCTGCATGGAATGACTGGCCAACATAAGAACTGCCTTCAGAAACTTGTGTAAGGAATCTTTCAGAACCCTGTATACCACTTATGTAAGACCAATCCTGGAGTATGCAGCTCCAGCCTGGAGTCCATACCTAGTTAAACACAAGACAAAGTTAGAGAAGATTCAGCGGTATGCCACCAGGCTCGTCCCGGAACTGAGAGGATTGAGCTACGAGGAAAGGCTAAAGGAGCTGAACCTCACATCCCTGGAAAACAGAAGAGTAAGGGGAGACATGATAACCACCTACAAAATTCTCAGGGGAATTGACAGGGTGGACAAAGACAAACTCTTCAGCACGGGTGGGACACGAACAAGGGGACACAGGTGGAAACTTAGTACCCAGATGAGCCACAGAGACGTTAGAAAGAATTTTTTCAGTGTCAGAGTAGTTAATAAATGGAATGCACTAGGAAGTGATGTGGTGGAGGCTGACTCCATACACAGTTTCAAATGTAGATATGATAGAGCCCAGAAGGCTCAGGAATCTGTACACCAGTTGATTGACAGTTGAGAGGCGGGACCAAAGAGCCAAAGCTCAACCCCCGCAAGCACAATTAGGTGAGTACAATTAGGTGAGTACAGCCCGTCCTCCAAACAAAGATCCAAAAGTGATTCCATGCACCCGCCAAACCCCCTGTTTATGAATGAAAAGCGGTTTACACACGACTCACAACTGCTGACGTTCGAACATATCCGGAGCAAGTGCTTCACTGACGAATTTTGTTCGAACCACAACGCTATAAATGCTTCACTCACGTACTACAAATACAAATAATCGCCAACAGAACCTAAACACCTAACCTATCCTATGCCTATATATACACAATATGCTAATATATTATAATATAAATTTATACTTGAGAAAATTCCCGTTTTGAATGAACAGCATGTTAAAATTTATGAATGCGTCTGTGGGGTCGACCGCTGGATGTAATGGACTTGAGTCGAGGACGGGTTGTGGAATGAACATTGGCCTAGGTTGATGAGGACAGGCTGCCATCCGCCTCGGTGTTCCGAACTGCCTCCTTCAGCAGGTAAAGTACCCACTAGCATGATTGTGTTACACGCTCTGCTTTTTTTTTCCATTCTCCGAAGGTGAATGCGGGTCCTCAGTCCTTTTATATAAGTGTTTGTTAATTGACGATTTAAGATATGTCTTTGTTAAAATATTTCTGAATTCTCGTGACTCTTAAAAAGTTGCAATATGTTCAGAATGTTTATAAAATAATATTACGGTAGAATATCTTTTGGGCCACATACATATTCAAAAGCTTATAAGCTCCAAAAAACTATATTCACACATACATTACACACACACACACACATATATATATATATATATATATATATATATATATATATATATATATATATATATATATATATATATATATATATATATATATATATATATATATATATAATATATATAATATATATAATATATAAGCAGGTGCAAAGAAAGACGGGGACACAGGAGGGAGTCTGAACCCTACAAGTCCACAACTATCATTGTCTCAGATATCATTGAGTGAATTTGAGTGTCATGATTACCTGTCCAGCAACTGATTTCCCTCAGTCGTTATCTTACCTGCCTCGCCAGGAGTCTCGCCGAAAACATCAGAACACGCGTCTTGATAACAGGTAAGGTTGGATAACCTGACAAAAGGTGATTGACAGGTGTCACATCAGAAGGCAGATATAAACACGTGGGTGACGCTTCGTCGCCCGTACAAGGTCACCGTGACTCCGGAGGTGAAGGAATCTGACAGGTAATGAAGCGGTGCTGACCAGCGGTCATAAACAAGCCTTGTCATTACCGTCGGGAGAAAGTCGCAAGATATAAATAGCGGACACAAGGAACTGTACTCCGGCGGAAACCTCACTACCACCGTCAACACGTCGTAGCAAATTATTTGTGATGTTTTAGAGTGATGTGTATCCATGTTGATCCGCCTCTCTCTCTCTCTCTCTCTCTCTCTCTCTCTCTCTCTCTCTCTCTCTCTCTCTCTCTCTCTCTCTCTCTCTCTCTCTCTCTCTCTGGAGATGAGAGATGCAAGAGATGAGAGAGACGAAGGAGGGTGAGAGTGAGAGATCCAGAGACTATAAGGGTCGCTGACATTAGCGAGGGGGACGCAGGTGGTGAACGCGGCCTCAAGTCTACGTATTACGAATATTGAGTTGAATGTTGAAAGCATCTTGTTGCTCTCAAGCTCCACAGAGCAAGCGGCGTTGGAAGAGAACTTTTGTATGAACAAAATCCCGTCTAGCCATGACTCGGGTGATCCCGGAGATCGAAACCCGGTTCGAACCGCGGGTTGAGACTTAAAAGCCTGAGATTCATTTGTCCATTTCCAAGTTCACTTATTTACGTGGTCTCATTGGTTGAGTGGGCAAAAGGACAAACTGGTGGGCACTTGGTTGTCGGTTCGAGGCCCCAAATGGTATTATTTGTTTCAAGATATTGAAACTGAATACGTGTGGAATGTATAAGAATTATTCAAGCGTCTACATTTTATTTTTTTGTCGTGTTACCGGCTGGTGCGTGTTGTCACGGTGACAACATTGTTCTAGTGTCCAGCTGACACCTTTGTCAATGAAGCCTGAATTATAGAGTCAAGGTATCGGGTGTGCACGTTCGAGCCTCCCTTCGTGTTGCATTATTGTCACACCATTTTTGATGAAGTGATTTTCTTTTTCAAGTCAGCAAACTTTTTTTTTCTCTGACATACGACAGCTGCTGCTGGTGTAAGTCGCGTACATCTGCTGTAAGGCAGCGTAAGTCTGCTGTCGTAAGCTCACTACACACAGAACCCAGTGATCGGTGAAGACAAATGGCAATACCAAGGATACTTGGATACCTGACATGATCTGGGAACCAGGTGTTCAGCTCACAGGTCAACCAGCTTGTTGTGGCCATCCTTTACCAAAAAAAAAAAAAAAGAGAACTGGAGTAATCCTCATGCATATCACGGCTGACATGACGTCCCTTCACTAGAGCAAATTAGTAACATGCTCAAGCAATATAACGCACCATGACCCAGAACAAACACTTTCAAACATTATCGGTGACCGTGAGACTGCCAGAGTCCAACACCGACACTCCAGAAACTGTGAGAAACACAAATCCCTGACCGCCAGTGTTGCACACTATGCAACACAACATTTCCCAATAGTAGAAAAACACTTGTTGATACAGCCACTGCCGCTGGAATATATAATACCTGGACTGAGTACCTGAGGTTAAGCTCACGATCTGCGCCTTGCAACCTGCACGGGGTCATTGAGGTCATGCCCATTGTATCCATGCAACTTGCTCGTGGGTTGCCCCTTGCACGGGTCCCTGGTTCCAGGGCAGAGTTATGCATCATTGCTGTCATGCAGTAAACATTCAGATATTGCCTATGAAGGTCTCAATGTATGTTGTCCAAGCACAAGGCTCTCCAGTCACTGTCTTGGGTATATACAAGGCTTCATTCACACATAGGTAAATATTGACATTATATATTCACGTGGCCGAGTTGCTACAGTCTTATCCGTATTATGCATGAGAGAGAGAGAGAGAGAGAGAGAGAGAGAGAGAGAGAGAGAGAGAGAGAGAGAGAGAGAGAGAGAGAGAGAGAGAGAGAGAGGGTGGAGAGAGAGACAGAGAGAGCGTGTCTAATGTATAGTAAAGCGTAAAAACAGCTATTGTTATCACGTGTGTGTGTTTTTCTGGCAGGTTGTGGTAGCGAGACGTCCGGTTGGCTACCACAACTGCCCCACACGCAACCTTGCTCAGGTCCTTACACCCAGGCCGCTCGTGTTAGTAACTACGTCTTACCGTCTAATAGCCCCATTAAATTCACCTAACCTAACGAAAATGACGTCTTTAAATAGGGTTGAAACAGTAATAATAGATGTGCCGCCTTTCAGAGGGCGCTAAATTGTCAGATATATATACTATTATTTGTGGTTAATAAGTACATTTGTGCTTCACCTCCAACCCAACCACCACCACCACTACCACAACCACTACCACCACTACTACCACAACCACCACCACCACCACCCCTTCAACTGAGGCCATGAAAGAGAACACAATAAATCACTCGAACCAAGGACACGAGAGAACCTTGCGGTCTCTACAAGAAGAGATCCGTGATGGGAGAGTTAATGGGAAGGAGTAATGGGGGTGAGTAATGGGAGAAGAGCTGATGGGTGGGAAATATACCACAGACGAGGGAGGGAGTGAGGCAGCAGCAGCAGCAGCGCCCTCAGAACTGTGGCTAGAAATATTTTGCATTCATTCACAGTCTGAATGGATATTATGCAGTCTGCCCGCTCGTCGTGGTGGTTTGAACACATATATACATATGTGTGTGTGTGTGAGAGAGAGAGAGAGAGAGAGAGAGAGAGAGAGAGAGAGAGAGAGAGAGAGAGAGAGAGAGAGAGAGAGAGAGAGAGAGAGAGAGAGAGGGGGGGGGCAAGGGGTTTAGGACCATCATCCACGTCTCAGTCTTGACCTTGGAGGAGTAGACGAGAGAGTTGCCTACGCAGTCTCCGCCTCCACTCACCACGTACTCATCTTGGGTAACCATGAATCAATCGGGGTTGATAGACTCACTACTCGTTACTGAACGAGTAGTGAGTCTCGCTGCTCATCACCCAAGCTGACAGACAGACACCATGGTAACCATGAAACACTAAACCACTGAAGCAATTGAATTGTATTAATAGTTTTATAAACATTTAACTCCATTCTCCTGTTTATATGGCACTTTTAATAACTATTTGGCCCATCGTACATATACTGATGTAACAGATAATTATAGAAAGTATAACTTGGTACTATTCACTTTTATAGAATGTATTAAAATAGTGTATTAAATAGTGTATTTGTATTTTTATAGTGTATTAAAAAATACACACCTGTGGCCCCTCTTCTCTCTTCTCCATCGTTTCTCACAATATTCTCCTCTCTCACTTCCCACTTCTCTCCTCTTTTGCCTTCTCTACCTGTCTTTCCCTCTCTCTCCCTTCTTCATTCTCTCCCTGTCCCTGTCTCTGTCTATCATGTTGTTATTTGTCTGTCTCTTTCTTGTTCTGTCTGCCTCTGTACATGTCTGTCTCTGCCCTTGTGGTGACTGTCTCTCTCTCTCTTTCGGTCTCTCTGGTATAAAAATAATATAATAGTTCCCCATTGGCTTTCATGTGGTCAGCTGGTGGGAACAGCCAAACATGATAAAAAAATATAATAGTCTCCCATTGATTTTGAAGCTCTGCGAGTATCGTCTATTTTATGCTATTATGGACAAAGTATAATAATTAGACATTTTCTGTTATTTTTCCCGAGATGGGTGTATAATTTGGCATATTATTAACAGCTATTTTTTGTTTAATTTGGATTTTTTTAAAATATTTAGTGAAGCATAGTTGGAAAACGGAGTCAAAATCAGTCATGGGGATGTCAATATATGGCCATGACATGCTGTTCCATTTGAATCCTAGCGTCCCCCCGACCAGTCCATGTCCAGCCCATACCCGGGATCATTTACCGTGCAAAGTTGGATGATGCTAGCCCCAGGTATCTGGCCTTGAACAAACACTCTCTCTTATAGGGATAGATGGGGGGGGGAAGGGGTACCGGGCGGTGTCAAGGTCTCTATTCATCTCTCCCTCCCATTGTCCATTCCCTCCCATTTTCTTCCCTCCTTCCCATTCTTCTTCCCTCCTTCCCATTCTCTCGTTCTCTCTTAACCTATTCTTCTTCCCTCCGTCCCATTCTCTCGTTCTCTCAACGTTGAATCGACAGTTGGTTTATCAATAGGTAATCCACTCTGTGGACAATCACACCCCCACATCTCAGGATTGATAGGAGTCGTAAGATGTTGCAATAACTATCCATCCTATCTGAAGAGAGGCATGAGGATCAACCCTAATCACCCATTAACAATCGACATACAATTACAATTTACTATAGATCAGCGCGAGGCTGACGGAAACGGTCTGGTTTACAATCTTGAAGAGACAGACAGACATTATAGATACAACTAATTCAATACTGATTACACTATCAAATGAGGTACTGTGATATGAGGTAATATGTGCTGTATTTCAGCATAAGTATACTGAAGCGGTATTGTGAAACAAGAAGGAACTCAAGCAGTTGCTTGACGCAAATGTTGGTATGGGCGTGAAGGCAATGGATAGTGTGAGGCATGACGCAGGGGACCTTTTATGGAATGGGAGAGTAAGGGAGGGAGGGAGGAAGACAGGGGAAGGGGGAACCCTCCACCAGCCCTTCCTCACCCTCACCATTCACCCGTTGTGAGGTCTCGCCACGGCCATGGACTCATATTTCAGCAGCCCGACACTCATTTTAATGAGGTACATTCTTACCTCAAACTACAGACGCCTTTCACCTTACCCTAGTGCCATCCTCTCACTGTCATGGCACTATCACACCCATGGCAACCATGCACACACCCATGGCACCCTCACACCCAGTGGTACACACACCCATGGCACCCTCACACCCAGTGGTAGAGACACACACACACACCCATGGCACCCTCACACCCAATGGTAGAGACACACACACACACCCATGGCACCCTCACACTGGCTCTTTAATTTATGAGCTACGAGTCCGTCCGACACCACAGCCCAGGTAATAACAATGACCATGACATTAATAATACTTCACACGTAAAGTGGGCTTGGCGACTAGTGGGTGGGCGGGGTCTGACTGGGAGGGTGGGCGTGGGGGCGTGGGCGTGTGGGGGCGGGTGTGGGCGTGGGGCCGTAACACACTCGGCTGACCATCGCTCCAGCAACACAACAACACGCGCGCTTACAGTCGTATACTCGCGCGCCATAATCTTACAAGTTGTGAGTGTTGCGCCACCGTTCCCTTGCAACAAGGTGCAACATATGGCACACTCCATATAGGTGCCAACCTGCGTCTCTCTGGCATACACCAGGGGCCTCGCGGCTGAGTGAACAGCGCTCTGGGATCGTAGTTCTAAGGGTCCGGGTTCGATCCTTGTAGAGGCAGAAACAAATGGAGTAGAGTTTCTTTCACCCTGGTGCTCCTGTTCACCTAGCAATAAATAGGTACCTGGGAGTTATAGAGCCGCTATGGGCTGCTTCCTGGGGATGTGTGTGTGTATGTGTAAGAGAAATATATGTATTAGACATAATAGAGGGAAAAAATTCATTGGTCAGAAAGGCGGGGTCTAAGAGCTAATAGCTCGATTCTGGAGATACAAATAGTAAATACAAATAGTCAAAAGGCCCAAACAAAACTTTTACTTTCGCAAACAGAGCGGTAGACGGTTCAAACAAGTTAAGTGAGAAGGTGGTGGAGGCCAAGACCGTCAGTAGCTTCAAAGCGTTATATGACAAAGAGTGCTGGAAAGACGGGACACCACGAGCGTAGCTCTCATCCTGTAACTACACTTAGGTAATTACACTTAAATAATTACACTAAGGTAATTACACACGAAGACTCTCCCGGAACAGGACCTCATCACACTGGAGGAAACAGGGACTACAACAGACCTGATTACGACGTAAAAGATTCTATACGAAACTCGATAAATGGAAACTAAAGACAGATGACTTACAGAAATATCAGAATGATCTTAAGAGTCGTGAATAATGGAGTTGTCTCCGAAGAAGCTGTCGAAGCTAATTCGATACATAATTTTATATGTAAATATAAATTTTATATGTATTTATAAGAAAGCTGAGAGAATAGTCACTGCATTGAAACATTGATGGTTGAAAGGAAAACTAGACGCTAGACGAATACACACACACACACACACATACACACACACTCACACACACTCACATACACACTCACATACACATACACACACACACACACACACACACACACACACACACACTACTAGACTAGTCCCAGAACTAAGAGGCATGAGTTATGAGGAAAGGCTGCGGGAAATGCACCTCACGACACTGGAAGACAGAAGAGTAAGGGGGGACATGATCACAACCTACAAAATCCTCAGGGGAATCGACCGGGTAAACAAGGACGAACTTTTCAACACTGGTGGGACGCGAACAAGGGGACACAGGTGGAAGCTGAGTACCCAAATGAGCCACAGAGACGTTAGAAAGAACTTTTTCAGTGTCAGAGTAGTTAGCAAATGGAATGCATTAGGAAGTGATGTGGTGGAGGCTGACTCCATTCACAGTTTCAAATGTAGATATGATAGAGCCCAATAGGCTCAGGAATCTGTACACCAGTTGATTGACGGTTGAGAGGCGGGACCAAAGAGCCAGAGCTCAACCCCCGCAAGCACAATTAGGTGAGTACAATTAGGTGAGTACACACACACACACACACACACACGCATACACACACACACACACACACACACACACACACACACACACACACACGCACACACACACACACACACACACACACACACACACACACACACAAACCTCTTACAAAATATTCGGCCAACGGCACGAGGCTGTTCTAACCGAGTACAATCATTATGTAATGTATTGTGTGGGACGTGAGGAAGTCAATATCAGGTTACGTCAGCTGTCAAATCGTGCAATGTTGAATACACAATGCTGCTGTTATCTTGCAATTCTGTATACACAGTGTTGCTGTTATCTTGCAATTCTGTATACACAGTGTTGCTGTTATCTTGCAATTCTGTATACACAGTGCTGCTGTTATCTTGCAATTCTGTATACACAGAGTTGCTGTTATCTTGCAATTCTGTATACTCAGTGTTGCTGTTATCTTGCAATTCTATTTACACAATGTTGCTGTTATCTTGCAATTCTGTATACACAGTGTTGCTGTTATCTTGCAATTCTGTATACACAGTGTTGCTGTTATCTTGCAATTCTGTATACACAGTGTTGCTGTTATCTTGCAATTCTGTATTCACAATGTTGCTGTTATCTTGCAATTCTGTATACACAGTGTTGCTGTTATCTTGCAATTCTATATACACAGTGTTGCTGTTATCTTGCAATTCTGTATACACAATGTTGCTGTTATCTTGCAATTCTGTATACACAATGTTGCTGTTATCTTGCAATTCTGTATACACAGTGTTGGTGTTATCTTAATGTGGGTCTGTCGTGTCTTAATGTGCTAGGTCAACACTCCCAGTGATCGTGGGTCTGTGCATATGGAACAGGATGCACATCAGCACTCGTGCCTTGATTGATTTGTTATTCAACCAATTTTCTTTGTTCATTTGTTCAATCTATGTTTAAAACCTTTCCAGTTATTTTCTTGATGTACTTGGTAATTTGTTTCACAAGAATTCACTGACAAAAATCTAAGAACGTTCATTTTCAACTTTTATAGTAATCGTTCTAGTGGTAAATCCTGGAACCCTTATCGAGTGTATAGTATACATTAATGTACAGTTTCCCCCCGGCTTTGTTTCCCAGTTTGACCAGACCACACACTAGAAGGTGAAGGGACGACGACGTTTCGGTCCGTCCTGGACCATTCTCAAGTCGATTGTGCCGTCACAATCGACTTGAGAATGGTTCAGGATGGACCGAAACGTCGTCGTCCCTTCACCTTCTAGTGTGTGGTCTGGTCAAACTACTTCAGCCACGTTATTGTGACTCATCACCTGCACTTTGCTTCCCAGGTATATACGAACTTATTAAAGTCAATATTGGTGACATCGTATCTGTTACATATGTTTATAGATCTCAGCCATGAGTTCCTTTGACATACTTCAGTCAACAGTTCAAGGCAATTGATCTGATTTTTCTTAATATTCGACTGGTTATATTCCACCATCTCGTTCAGTACCAGTGTACAAAATCCACAAGGGGGCTTGATGTGGGTTCGAATCTATGCACTGGATGTTCCGAGACGTACTCTAGTCAACTGTACCACATCATGGTCAAAAGAATTGCAACCTGGAGTGCAATTGCACTCACGAGAATCCCGAGGCTTCCACTGAAGCCTAACCGGTGTTTCACACAATTTTCCCCCCATACACTTGGGCTCCGTCAACCTAAAATAGTTCTACCTCTGACTGTACTGTGATTTCTGTGTGTACTTCAATACACACAGTATTGTCATATATAACGTCATAACATATATATATAACACATATATATATAATATATATATATATATATATATATATATATATATATATATATATATATATATATATATATATATATATATATATATATAACCGTAACGTCATATATATTAAATGAACAAACCCACAAGGGCCAAGGGCTGTTTCAGGCCTCTGTGGATTTGTTCATTTGATATATTACGTTATTGGGATTTCTGTGGGTACCTCCAGCTCCTCCAGTTATTGGTGTTAATATGTCTTAATGCTTCCAGTCCTTCAAGCTTGTACAAAAATGTGGCAGAAAACGAGGCAGTTCTAAGGTACACTTAACGGTTCCTTGAGAGGAAGCTTCAGGAGCCCGTACAAGGAGTAAAGTTATTTGATTTATCTCTCTTAAGTACAGGTCACGTCTCTTGTTCATGGTGTATGTTAAGTACAAACCGGGGTACCTGCATGGTACCTACAGGGGGGGGATGCACGGTACCTGGATGGTACACGGTACCTGCAAGAGTACATAGTACCTGCAATGGTACAAGAAACTTTCAGTGGAAGACGGAATCTCCAAAGCTGCAGGCAACCTCAGTGGAATAAGGAACCTCCAGTGAAACGCGAAAGTTTCAGTGGAATAAAGTGAAACGCGACAACCTCCAGTGGTACACGAAGTTAGTTGAACACTAAACCTCCAATGGAACACGAAACTGCAGTTTGAAACATGTACTCATTTTACGGATATAAATATGTATGAAAAATTGATTATAATTAACTCTAGTCTATTCGTTCGTTCCCTATAAATATAAAAAGAAAATTATAATTTATAAACCACCAACACAACAACAGATAATCACAGCAGTTGCCCGCTGCTCTGCTGCTTCTCAGCTTCCCGACACTCCCAAGCTTCGTCAACACGCCAAGTTAATTATACAACAAAGTTTCATATGCAGGCGATGAGTCACAATAACGTGGCTGAAGTATGTTGACCAGACCACACACTAGAAATTGAAGGGACGACGACGTTTCGGTCCGTCCTGGACCATTCTCAAGTCGATTGTGACTTGAGAATCAATCGACTTGAGAATGGTCCAGGACGGACCGAAACGTCGTCGTCCCTTCAATTTCTAGTGTGTGGTCTGGTCAACAAAGTTTCAACTTGTAAACAACGTGTTTTAGTATCCCGGTAAAGTTCCAGGGGGTCTGAATGATAATTATCCCCCGTTATAAACCCAAATGGCAAGAATCGCGTCATTAATAACCGAATTATACGTGAGAACAACAATATTACCCCGAGAAGCAACACGTAAGTCAGTAATACACTAGTAAGGGAGAGAGGAGCTCACCATAAACTTCATGTTGACGTCGTGAGGTCGAGAGGAGAAGAATGCCTCTGTCTCGCCCTCCTCATCTTATATAACCAACAACATCGCCGCCAGAGGGCCAGCTCCTTACGTCACTCCCCCCCACGGTTGCCAGAGTGTGTCTGTGTAAGGAACAACATTTTTCCTTTCCCAAAATCAATATAAAACTTTCTACCTGAACGCTACATATTATCTCTACGTGTGTTGTAAAGGCAATGAAGTATAGCGTAATACACAACATATCAAAGGAATGGGTAAAAACTTAAAATCTTGGAGCCATGGCAGTGAGTTCCCAGATGCGTAATATATGACGTCACTGGCAGATCTCTGAGGTGTAAAAACCTACACAACCAACTTAAGGGCAATAAGGAAGACAAGAGTGTACGGTACTGGCCATGCTTATACCCCTTGGCAGATATATATATACATATATATATATATATATATATATATATATATATATATATGTATATATATATATATATATATATATATATATATATATATATATATATATATATATGTCGTACCTAGTAGCCAGAACGCACTTCTCGGCCTACTATTAAAGGCCCGATTTGCCTAATAAGCCAAGTTTTCCTATATATATATATATATATATATATATATATATATATATATATATATATATATATATATATATATATATATATATATATATATATATATATATATATATATATATACACACATACACTGCTACAGTAAAATACATTTAATACAACCAAACGATGCATAATAAGCCTACAGACAGCAAAGGACAACACAACATCAGGGTAAATCCAACAAGCAATGTTGGAGACTTCAATGCCAGCGAGTAAGTAGGTATCAGAGGATGAAGGGAGCGTGAACCCGGTACTGGCTGCTGCCACACTCCACCTCTGTTGCTGAACTTGGGAGTGGAGTCTCCTGTCGTTTGTTTACTGCGTGAATCTAAACCTGTCCTGTCTAAAACCTGTCTAAAATATCTAGCGATTCCATCGCATTATTGCATATTTATGCTGGTAAATTGAACGAGAGGATATTTGCATAATATGGACAGTTAGGCTTCTTCAAGGAGGAGGAAGCAGAAACAAGGCCAAAGGGTTAATCTCTTGTCAAGCTCTCACGCTAAATCATCACCTTCAGTCACGCCATACTGAAGCCTCCACGTGCCTACCCACCTTGTTAGCCACGAGACAACATGCGCTGGAGCTCCTGACTAGTTAATGCAAAAATGATATGATGATTCCTTGCGTATTGACGCATTGGCTAACATCAAAATCCACCCTTAACAAGGCAGTGTTTATAGGATTCAGCTGAATTGAAATGGTTATTTAAAACCAAAAAACAAATCCACAGAAGCCGTGGTGAGGGTTCGAACCCTCATCGCGGATCTTGTGGATTTGTTTATTGATATATGACGATAATGTGATTTCTCTGTGAGGTTATTGAAAACTCATCCTGGCAAGGGAGAAGTTCGTCTATCTATGGTCCAAATACTCTACAGCTGTGCATTGCTATGGCTGAGTAAAATATATATCAATTAAGGCTATGGCCAGGTACTCTATATACTTCAGCGCGGCTATGGCCGAGTACTCTATATACTTCAGCGCGGCTATGGCCAAGTACTCTATATACTTCAGCGCGGCTATGGCCGAGTACTCTATATACTTCAGCGCGGCTATGGCCAGGTACTCTATATACTTCAGCGCGGCTATGTCCAGGTACTCTATATACTTCAGCGCGGCTATGGCCAGGTACTCTATATACTTCAGCGCGGCTATGGCCGAGTACTCTATATACTTCAGCGCGGCTATGGCCAAGTACTCTATATACTTCAGCGCGGCTATGGCCGAGTACTCTATATACTTCAGCGCGGCTATGGCCAGGTACTCTATATACTTCAGCGCGGCTATGGCCGAGTACTCTATATACTTCAGCGCGGCTATGGCCAGGTACTCTATATACTTCAGCGCGGCTATGGCCAAGTACTCTATATACTTCAGCGCGGCTATGGCCAGGTACTCTATATACTTCAGCGCGGCTATGGCCGAGTACTCTATATACTTCAGCGCGGCTATGGCCAGGTACTCTATATACTTCAGCGCGGCTATGGCCGAGTACTCTATATACTTCAGCGCGGCTATGGCCAGGTACTCTATATACTTCAGCGCGGCTATGGCCAAGTACTCTATATACTTCAGCGCGGCTATGGCCGAGTACTCTATATACTTCAGCGCGGCTATGGCCAGGTACTCTATATACTTCAGCGCGGCTATGGCCGAGTACTCTATATACTTCAGCGCGGCTATGGCCAAGTACTCTATATACTTCAGCGCGGCTATGGCCGAGTACTCTATATACTTCAGCGCGGCTATGGCCGAGTACTCTATATACTTCAGCGCGGCTATGGCCGAGTACTCTATTTACTTCACGCGGCTATGGCCAAGTACTCTATATACTTCAGCGCGGCTATGGCCGAGTACTCTATATACTTCAGCGCGGCTATGGCCAAGTACTCTATATACTTCAGCACGGCTATGGCCGAGTACTCTATATACTTCAGCGCGGCTATGGCCAAGTACTCTATATACTTCAGCGCGGCTATGGCCGAGTACTCTATATACTTCAGCGCGGCTATGGCCAAGTACTCTATATACTTCAGCGCGGCTATGGCCGAGTACTCTATATACTTCAGCGCGGCTATGGCCAAGTACTCTATATACTTCAGCGCGGCTATGGCCAGGTACTCTATATACTTCAGCGCGGCTATGGCCAAGTACTCTATATACTTCAGCGCGGCTATGGCCGAGTACTCTATATACTTCAGCGCGGCTATGGCCAAGTACTCTATACACCCAAGTGGGGCAGTGACAGGAGTAGCAGCAGCAACAAAGGTTAGAGGAAGAGATTGGATGAAAGATGAGGGAAAGCAGTGAAATAGGAACATAGACAGACAGCAATGTTAGAGAAAAAGAGACGGGGCAAAACTAGGAAGACAGAAGTTACATGCAGCGAGTGAGAAAATGGGAGCATGAAAGGGGACGGTAACGATAGGATGGAACATAAGAACACAAGAATAAAGGTAACTGCAGAAGGCCTTTTTTGGCCCATACGAGGCAACTCAAAATTGATATCCAACCAAAAGAAGGCAATGAGAAAGAGAGAGAGAGAGAGAGAGAGAGAGAGAGAGAGAGAGAGAGAGAGAGAAAGAGAGAGAGAGAGAGAGAGAGAGAGAGAGAGAGAGAGAGAGAGAGAGAGAGAGAGAGAGAGAGAGAGAGAGAGAGAGAGAGAGAGAGAGAGAGAGAGAACGACCACCACGAAAGGGTGGAATGCTGTGGGCAGGAGAGGGAACGACCACGTGTTAGGGTTGAGGATAGTGAGCAAGATTAACAAAAAAAAAGGTAGCGAGAGGTGGTCAACTTTTTCGTCCACCAGTCAGCTCAACATATTCGCATGACGTCACAAAGTTTATACATTGACTAAAATATTAGTTCTTGAATCCCTTCGTTGTGTAGAAGCCAAAAGAGAGTTCACTTAGATTAGGTTAATATATATATACATCCTTCTGCCTCCCCCTCCTCCCCCCCCAAAGCTATCTCTTCCCAATTCCCCCAAATTGACTAATATGAATGCTGAGATTATTCGTAAAGTCCTTCCTCTGGAAACTGACACGCGAGAGACTAAAGCTATTCAACCCGAAAATGAACAATTACTGTTCATCTGTTCTCCTCATGTTCCACAGAACAGTTACCCTTCGTCTGGTCCTCATGACTGCTGGAGGTTGAGTCGGGATGGTCAGTCTAACCTAAATGTTACAGGAATGTGATGTGTGTTTGTTTATACGGCACATGGTTTCGTCGTTCCGGCGCCAAAGCATGTTTTTCCCCCGCGGTCACCTCCTGTCGCTTGTAAAGAACATCGCTTGCATAATAATTGCACTGAATACCTAAATTCTAGATAATCTTTGTTAACTAGACTCTGCCAGGCTCCGGAGTCACATGGTAGTGTCGTATGCTAAGGTGTGTCATGAAACAGTGTCACATGATAATGTGTCACATGCTACGGTGTCACAGTCAGTGATTAGTCCGAGTCATTATAGTCACTCATTTTCAGTGACTATAATGACACAAATTAGCTATATCTGGACGTCTTGAAGTCATCAATTATAGTGTAAATTTGCGTGGTGTTTTTATTTATTGTTTTGCCGTGCACACTGGGTGGTGTGGGTGGCTCAGGGCAACACCTGCACTAGAGGGCTCGACGCAGTTCACCTCAGATACAGGAAATCCCGCTCCTAACTCCAGCCTATTTGCTGGGTTTTGTCCTACAATTAACGGAACATTTTCCTGTTAATTATCTGCCATTGAGTCCTCCGGCTTGAGAGGCAGGTGATGTGACCTATTTCTCTACCATCCATCTCCACCATCATCTATCATGTGGATACAGGTGAAATTCACATGTGAAATAGGTGATATTGTTTGGGGTGAGGTGAAGTGTCGAAGGAATAGATGGGTAATAAGGTAAGAAATAGGGGGTGGAATAATAGGGAAAAGGATGTCAGTTAAACAATGGCTAAGGCAGTGGGAAGGGAGAACTCTACCGAGAACATCCCTATCGACTTCCATTCCAGCAAGAGAGGAGAGAAAGAGAAGAGGGAGAGAGGAGGGAGAGAGGGTCCAAAGGTCTGAAAGAGAAAGTAAGAGAAAGTAATAGCCGCTATACAACTGTAATTTCCGCGATAAGGCGCTATCCATGAGCATTAACAGACTTATTAAATCAATGCTTATATATGGGCTTTTCTGTGAGCAACTGTTGTGTGAGCAAAAACAACCCCCCAAGTGAAGGTCGGTGAGTATAAGGCTTGTGAGGAACGAGTTTTTGTACAACCTCGAACATCTAATTGTAGCAGACTCAACCTTTGCTTGAGCAGGTAATGTGTAGTTGATGGACGGGAGCTGTGACAGGTGTGAAACACAGAGGCGAGACAACGGTGATTATTGTATTGTGTATACAGAATTTTAATGTGTTTTTTCTCACTTCTTTACTATCTTTTAGCTCTCATTGTTTCGTTCATACACTCAGTCATTTCCTCATGCACACATGAGGCATATGTGACAAATATATGAAAAGAGGCTTATATGGCTTATAAAACAAAGAGTACTGGGAAGACGGGACACCACGAACGTAGCTCTCATCCTGTAACTACACTTAGATAATTACGCACTGTTATACGCATCGAGCAATCACGTTTTCTGCATTTCTATCCCAGTCACTTGTATCAAAAGCCAGCACATGTTCAACGACACTGGTCAACGCTCGTTAATCTGGCAGCCGCCGTCTAGTTCATAAACGAAAGACAAAGATGTATACGACGCATCTGTTTCCATTTAAACATTTCTCGAATACTAATGAACAAATCCACAAGGGCCGTGACGAGGATTCGAACCTGCGTCCGGGAGCATCCCAGACACTGCCTTAATCGACTGAGCTACGACAGGGTTAAAAAGAGTTGAAACCGAAGTACACATTGGTGTAATTTCTCGAATTCATTTGGTTGAATGTTTGACTTTAGCCTATCAACCAGGGAAGGAATGCTAAACCTGAAACAAAGGTTACTGACCAACCAGCAAGTATACTTAAGTGTTGAATATTGTTAAAGGCTAACGTCAATTCTTACGTGTATAAACAGAGAACCAGTGTACATCTCTGTGAATATATCCCCCCCGTGGTCGAGCAGTGCTCGGCACTTTCCATGTTCGTAGGTCATATTTCTAATTTATATAACCACGAGCTGCGAATGTAAGTAGCTATCAACTGAACCTAAACACTATTCGTAATCTAGGCGGTATTATATAAATCAAAATATAAGTAATATTCAGGCGAGGAGTCACAATAACGGGGGTAAAGTATGTTGACCAGACCACACACAAGAAGGTGAAGGGACGACGACGTTTCGGTCCGTCCTGGACCATTTTCAAGTCGGTTGTGAGAATGGTCCAGGACGGACCGAAACGTCGTCGTCCCTTCACCTTCTAGTGTGTGGTCTGGTCAATATAAGTAATATTATTTTATGTACAGAATAAATCATTTGTATTACACAGTAAGTTAAAACTGATGCATATGTGTCCTGGAAGACAACCACAGCCTGGACGATCATAGCTTGAAGATGGGTCGACTGTGCGAGAGCTTGTACATACGCACACACAACCTTAGAGCCGAAGTTCAACTCCCGCAAGCACAACTAGGTGAGTACAACTACTCTCTTCTAAACCAGGGCGCCACTGAAATAAATAAACATTTTTAACAGTTGCTCTTGAATGCATCACACAAAAAGGCCAACCGCGAGACGTCCTCATGCGGCAATTACTGATTGTCAACAAGCCTGAACCAACTGCCTCTTTACGCTGTCTTAACCACCTCCTCCCTCACTTCTTTCACACTAAAACCACAACCTGCCTCCTCACAGTACCTCCAGAAGCTCCCGCTAAACAGTACTCTCAGAAGCTGCCTCCACAAACTACATTCATAACCTGCCTTCTCGCACTAATAATTAGTGCCTTTATATATTTCCCTTCAGTTAACTGTGGAAGTACCTCCTTATACATTCCTACAGCAAAATACATTTAATACAACCAAACGATGCATAATAAGCCTACAGACAGCAAAGGACAACACAACATCAGGGTAAATCCAACAAGCAATGTTGGAGACTTCAATGCCAGCGAGTAAGTAGGTATCAGAGGATGAAGGGAGCGTGAACCCGGTACTGGCTGCTGCCACACTCCACCTCTGTTGCTGAACTTGGGAGTGGAGTCTCCTGTCGTTTGTTTACTGCGTGAATCTAAACCTGTCCTGTCTAAAACCTGTCTAAAATATCTAGCGATTCCATCGCATTATTGCATATTTATGCTGGTAAATTGAACGAGAGGATATTTGCATAATATGGACAGTTAGACTTTTTCAAGAAGGAGGAAGCAGAAACAAGGCCAAAGGGTTAATCTCTTCTCAAGCTCTCACGCTAAATCATCACCTTCAGTCACACCATACTGAAGCCTCCACGTGTTCATGGCTACCCCCTGTTAACCTCACCTTACTGGCCTTATACAAAGTAAAATATGAACAGATATCGAACATCTCCTGATTGATAATAGATGGAATATCTCATGACGTTATTTTAACCATCACTTTGTTTACGAATACTTCCACCTTTACCAAGTTGTGTTCCAGTTGAACAAGAGCTCTCTCCCAGCCGGTGGGCGCCTGACAGCTGGGTTGACAGCGGTTTGGATTCGTAGTCCTGAGGTTCCGAATTCGATCCCCGGTGGAGGCGGAGACAAATGGGCAAAATGTTTCTTATACCCTGATGCCCCTGTTATCTAGCAGTAAATAGGTACCTGGGAGTTAGACAGCTGCTACAGGCTGCTTCCTGGGGGGGGGGGGAGGTAACAAAAAGAAGGCCTGGTCGAGGACTGGGCCGCGGGGACGCTAAGCCCCGAAATCATCTCCAGATAACCAGCCTATAGTCCTTCCATCAAGCGGCCGACCCCAAAGACATTCTAAATAGGAAATTTCCCATATATAAATTATTGTTTCTATATATATTAGCATGGAGTGCATATTTAACCGAAGTCCTAGGATAGAACTCTCGGGAATGCGTTTTCATTTTCTATGATGTCTGGATTTATTGAAAATGGAATAACAGAGAGCAACACCCAGAAACGCAAGGAACAACTCCCAATAAACTCTATTACAAATCCATTATGAGCTCACAGTATAAATCAGAAAAAAAAGAATAATTATAAATATAATTTTAAATAGAGTGCAACTGACAGTTTTAGACCAAAAGTTAGAATTCATTATTTATTAACAAAAAGAACTGCTGATCGAACATTTATAAGAAGAGCTTCGATAAGACATGTAGCTCAGCTCAGCCGATTAAGGGAGTGTCTGGGGATGCTCCCGGACGCAGCTTCGAATCCTCGTCACGGCCCTTGTGGATTTGTTCAGCTTCGATAAGTAATACAACTCTCACAAATACAAAAGTGGGATACTAATTTACATATCCCAATCAAGGATGTCACCTTGGCTTTACTTATATTATTATGACCACCATAAAGCTATTCAGAAAACTGATCAGCCATCTACAAGCTGGTGCCCCCTAGACACCATATGCTAAACGTACCTAGCACTCACTCGGAAACATGTTAATAGATAATACAAGAATACAGGCATCCGCCAGTAACCAAAGAAGATTGTAAATCCTGGAAGCTATACTCGTAAATCCTAAAAGTTATACTCGTAAATCCTGGAAGCTATATTCGTAAATCTTGGAAGCTATACTCGTAAATCCTAAAAGTTAT
>NC_091163.1:9700209-9707709 GCF_040958095.1 Procambarus clarkii
TCTATATAATCCCTCCCACCCCCTTTCCCTTCTCTCCCTTCCCCTTCCGTGGCCTCCGTCCGCCGCCATTCTCCTGGGACAGACAAGGTCGCGCCCCACCAAGTGGT
Source organism: Procambarus clarkii (assembly GCF_040958095.1). Taxonomy (NCBI): domain Eukaryota; kingdom Metazoa; phylum Arthropoda; class Malacostraca; order Decapoda; family Cambaridae; genus Procambarus; species Procambarus clarkii. Next base: position 9,700,317 of record NC_091163.1, read on the forward strand.
CACATACCAATGGGAAAAGATTTACTTTCACTGTAGTGATAACATCTTCAGAACGGATAGGTTGACCCTTGCCTATAACCCGTACCGGAGGATGCCCACTAAACTCATCAGAGACTGCCAGTCAGATGAGGCCGCCCACCATCTTCGGCACCTCACAATAATAACGTCTAAACCACCTGGTTCTCTCTCAAGGCAGAGTACTCACTGAAGGTGGACCTCGAGGACTTCCGACATTGGCCATCGCTCCTTCAGTTAACCTGTGCAACTCCAAGATGAGTGACCGGCGGACATTTTGTGCTTGAGTGCATTTTCACTCAGGTGTCATATGATAACATTTTAGATCGATCTCTTTTACTGCCCAGCCCAAGATATCTTATTTGCATTGTATTTCTAATTAAGGAAAACGTAATGTTACTTATGCTGACATTTCGTCAACTTCGTTACACACAGAAATCACAATAACGTGATATCAAATCCACAAATCCACATGGGATTTGTGGATTTGTAATAATTACTGCATTTTAATAATTCATATAATAATATAATGACTAATGATTATATATAAATATATAATGACTAATAATACTAAATGACTAATACGTGTAATAATTTTATGACCTCAAGATTATTTTTTTGTTTACATTGAGACTTTCCAATATGAACAATACCCAGCCAATTTCTCTATAATCTTTATCTGGCTTCAGCATTAAACAGCATCTACCAATATTATCCATAACAAAAGCCTTTCTAGATCGTCTTAAACCGAGTTTTCTGCTGAATTAATTTCTCACTCAAAATTCGCATCAACTGTAAATTTGTAAATAAGCAGTTCAATCCTGAATCTAATTCGTTTATATACATGGTAAACAACAGAGGTGTCGAGATATAGCCTTGGGCACGCCTCTTTCATAAGCTTAACACTCTATACACTAATTGTGTATAGAGTGTTAAGCAATCAATACATTAATTGTGTCTATTTATACATTTATTATGTCTATCAATACACTAATTGTGTCTATCAATACACTAATTGTGTCTATCAATACACTAATTGTGTCTATCAATACACTAATTGTGTCTATCTACACTGAGCATATTTCTACACTGAATCTCTGCAAATATGAGTGACTTAACATGATTCAGAGTTAGAGGGAATATCGACAATTAACCTCACACGATAGCTAGTAGTTAATACAATTGTAAATAACAACGGTGCAGTTATATTACTATAAACTAGGACAATAGAATATTTAATGCTCTTTGAATTAACGAAAGATGTAACTTTAGGAAGGTTTTTTTTATCCGTTTTCTTCAATGATATTACTACAAGTTTTACAGTAACTTGTTCATATTTGGCTAAATCCAAATGCTAGTAATTAAAGTCTAAAATAATAGTACAAGTAGGCCTAGTGTTAAGAGTAGTCACAGTGTTTAAAGTAGGTCTAGTATTAATACATTTTAATAACATACCCATTCCTACTTATTCTTAATTCATAATTATACATTATAATGTATAATTATAATTATACATTAGATAATGATACAGTGAAGGATTCGTAGGTATACAGTTTAAATTAAGCAAACCACTAATATATATATTGCAGTCAAAGATAACATTAACACCAGCATCAGATATGTATGTATATAAGTGTTTTATATAGTTTGCAGTCAACATTCCAGGGTTGGAACCTCAGAGTAATAACAAAAAATATCCGTATAGTTAAGTTTACCATCAAGATACGTGCACATTTTCTTATAATCTTCGTGGACTCGTTTTCTCTGTTTGATATGAGTGACTGAACTTGAGCACTTTTGTCGGATAATAACTCGATTCTGCAGGCACAAATAGTTAATACACACACACACACACACACACACACACACACACACACACACACACACACACACACACACACACACACACACTTGTCATTCGTCTAGAACATGTGTGGGTTCTCCCTATTCTGATCACACCCTGAGCTAGAGCTGGTCAAGATGGTGGACGGGACCTCCTGCTGGAAATGTCGGGATGGGTGAGTTTCTGTGGCCGGACCCTTCGTACCCAGCCGGCCCTCAGGCAAGACTGGTGGTGAAGGCCGCCCTTTAGCACTGTCCACGTATAACCTGAGGCCCAGGAAACCGCTCATTAGACAAAGAGTGAAGGCGGCCGATACGAGGTGCTCGCAGGAAGGATAGAAGGCGATGGTGTAGGTATAGACGGCTGAGTAGATGGCTCCGTCCGCCAGGGGCCACAACACCTCGAGGATGGCCAGCAATGAGAAGTATCTTCCCACTTCTGTATCGTCACACAACTATGGAAAAAACAACACAATTTTTGTTTTAGGAACTTTAAGTCTAATATTCCGTTAATGTATTATATATGTATAAATTACTAAGATATGTATAATATAATATTTTTGAAGACAGTCCTTGTTTTTAGACATTTAAACAGCATATTTACATTTTCTTCTGTCCTCCATGAACAGGGTTAGAGATCTGTTAACATACAGTTCAGTATAAGGTGACTGATGTGTCTTGGTCGTGCGGGGATAACAAATGTACACGTAAGTGTAACCTGGTTGTTCGTAGTTGGATTGAGTGTTTGATATGTTGCACTTATGCTATGTCAAATCCCCATTGTTCTCACCTTAGTTATCTGGCTCCTGATAGTTATGGGGCAAAGTATGGATGGCACAACGAGGAAGACTAACACAACCCACCACTGGCTGGCGGCACCAACTAGTCCAAAACTCAAGTCTTCCAAGAAAATCAGAAGAGCTGTTCCTGCGCCAATCACACAGTCGTGAATAGTGTATCTGTGGAATATGAGGGTAGCTATCAGCATGACCAAAACTTCAGCAATCATGCTGGCGGTTGAGTAGAGACTGTACTGGTTCTGGTCCCACTGGAACACTCTGCGGGTCCACAGGTACATGTTGTGAGGCACGGAGCTCATGTAGCAAAGCATGAACACCAACAGAAGCAGAAGATGCAGCCGCGTCCGGCCAGGTCTTGTCCTGGTGGCAACACGTAATAAACTGATGACATTCTTTGGGTTCCAGGGACTTGTCTCCATCTCTGTGTCATTCTCCGTCTCGTTCTTTTCAAGTTGTTTATCTTTGACTATAAAAAAAGCCACAACAAGTGCCATACTGTAGAAAATGAGAGACGTACTGAAGACTGGCACGTATCCTCCAATGTCAAAGATCCAGGCCCCCATAACAGTGCCAATTGGACACCCAAGATGCCAAAAGATATTCATGATGGTCATGCGAGCAGTTCTGGACTGCCGGCTGGTGTTGTCTGCCATGTAACTATAGCAAGCCATAGCGAACATAATTAAACCTCCACCGATGCTCTGAAGGAAGTATGCCAGCAGAAGAACGTACGGTGACCAGGACGTGAAGAAAGCCTCCAGGAGGTAGATGATGCTATACAATACCTGTCCAAGTAATGATAGAAGTATGGGGACACGACGTCCTCGCTTGTCGCTCCAGGAGGCGATGAAGGATAGCAGCAAGATCGGGATGATTGTGCTCGCTAACTTCTCGTAAAAAGTGAAGACACTGTCCAGCTGCTGGGCCTTCACTTGCAAGTCTGTGTGGTGTCCGTCGTTCATCTGGGCGCACTCCTCGGCCGGATACTTCAGCGTCACACGACAGAACCGCTCTAACTTCAGGTTGTCTCTAATTACCAACTGTGTATAATAGGCGGTATACTGTAGAAACATTATGGGTTCTATAGTGATGTTTGAGAGAGCATCTAGAGCCACCTTCTGAAGGCGTTGGAAACTGCGTCCACCTGCCATGGCTCCTGCTCCTAGACTAGATAATCTTCGTAAACAACTGCAACAAATTCTCACAGTGGAAACCGTATCTTGATAATGTACCTGACGCTCGCGCTAAAAATGTGCAACATGTTGGTATTTTTGTTTAGACCACATGTCTGTTCTCTGCTTCTGAACTCCTACTGAGCTCGACCGTGTTCTAGTCAGTCAAACTTTTCGATGTCACGGTTGATGGGTTACGGCGTGTGTCTGGGGGTTGATCTTGGATGCTGGTTCGATCCCTCAGCTCTGCCTATAGAGATTCATTTATAGATGGATCACGTTGTGGTGATTTCATTATGTATTCGATCCTCACTCACACCTAATGAGGGTAGATTATTCTACCTTCCGGTATTCTACCATTTGGTAGAATTAGCCAGCCTATGGGAGAGATCTGTGACGCTTCGTTACGTCACGAAGAGCCACCTGATAGGCTGAGCTGGCTCTCAGCCAATCAGATATCGCTGCAAGTTACTTCTCTCTAATAGGTCCGTCAGGATTGAAGGTGTTTGGGAGGATTAAGTACTACCTTAAATTAGGTTCAGGTTCAGAATATGATGTGTAGATGCTAGTTTGCTTTATATGTACTGTAAATAATGAATACGTGGTACTTATACCGGCGACGTCATTGTACTGTTTTGTAAATAAATCGTCATGCAGATAAATTATGATATTATATGTGAATTATTTATATACATATACATAATGTGTTACAGTTCTGACACAGATTGTAGCTGTCTGTGTTGGCTCAAGTGCCGTCAGGAAGAGCCTGACGTAAGGTAGTTGCTGGGCTTCACTATCAGACGTGAGAGTGTTGATAGTGAAGGTGCAGAGCTAATTTTTAATGCTGGGCTGCACAGCGCTGCTTCCCACACGACACAGCGGTGTGTCAGGTGTGTAATCTCAGCCAGGTGTCCTTCGGTGAGTTCAGTACTCCTCTCACACACACACACACACACACACACACACACACACACACACACACACACACACACACACACACACACACACACACTCTCTCTCTCTCTTTCTCTCTTACTCTCATCCTGTAACATCCTGTATCTCTCATCCTGTAACTACATTTAGGTAATTACACACACACACACACACACATACACACACACACACACACACACACACACACACACACACACACACACACACACACACACACACACACACACACACACACACACACACACACACACACAAGCACAAGACGAAGCTTGAAAGAGTTCATAGGTATGCCACTAGGTTAGTACCAGAACTAAGAGGCATGAGTTACGAGGAAAGACTGCGGGAACTTCATCTCACGACGCTGGAAGACAGAAGAGCAAGGGAAGACATGATCACTACCTACAAAATTCTCAGGAGAATTGAGAGGGTAGATAAGGATAAACTGTTTAACACGGGTGGTACGCGAACAAGGGAACACAGGTGGAAACTGAGTACCCAAATGAGCCACAGGGACGTTAGAAAGAACTTTTTCAGTGTCAGAGTAGTTAACAGGTAGAATGCATTAGGCAGTGATGTGGTGGAAGCTGACTCCATACACAGTTTCATATATAGATATGATTAGAGCCCAGTAGGCCCAGGAATCTATACATCAGTTGATTGACAGTTGAGAGGCGGGACCAAAGAGCCAGATCTCAACCCCCGCAAGCACAAATAGGTGCGTACACGCACACACACACTTGTAAACACCTACACTTCTGCTAACATTTAGAAGAGTATTTCTCCGGTACCTATCTTGAGATGACTTCGGAGCTTAGCATCCCCGCGGCCCAGTCCTTGACCAGGCCTCTTTTTTGTTACACACTTCCTGGAAGCAGCCCGTAGCAGCTCTCTACCTCCCAGATACCTAATTACTGCTAGGTGAACAGGAGGCATCAGAATGAAAGAAACTCTGCCCATTTGTTTCTACCTCCACCGGGGATCAAACCCGGAACCTTAGGACTACGAATCCCGAGCGCTGTCTACTCAGCTGTCAGGCCCCATAGCAGCATCTTGAGCATAGCCTTACATATAGGGCGACTTGCAGTTCCCAAATTCTCACAGTGGAAACCATATCTTGATAACCTACCTGACGCTCGCTATAAATATTCATATGACTTGCATTTGTGTTTTGCAAATGATTTACATAATTTCTTGTAGTTTTAAATAAATGAGTCTGACCCCTTGCTATACGGAACGGACCTAAAGAAACCACACGAGTCTGCTCTCAAAGTAATAATTGAAAATATATAAGGTCGTTCCACAGGTAGACGACCATCAACATTAATTATTTTTTTTCTTTTTATTGATAAAGCACAAAACCGCACAAGCAGTGATCCATAAAGCACAAAGAAAACATGAGAACAACAGAGAAAGTTAACACAAAACTGAAAAACAAAACAAGCATACAACAGGACACATGAAAAAAAACAGAAATGACATGGTACAAAATAACAAATGCAAACCTAGTTTCACAAGTCAGTCCGAAGGGCCACACAAGCAGGACGAAGAGCTATGACAGACAAGAAGTCATAACCGGACACGCAGGGACCGGGAAAGAACATAAAAAAATGACACCCCACACATGCAAAACAAAACAAAACAAGAACCGGAACACGCAGGAACCGGTAAACACACACACACACCCAACAACCCTAGAAACAACACAAGCAACAGAACACAAAACACACACAGGACACAACCATTACAGCACAACCAAAATATGCAGATGGAACACACACACAAGCACACCGCCCAACAGGGCGAAACCTAACACGTAGACAAAACTTACACAGAACCGCAGACACGGTAACAAAACCACAGACAGGGAGTATACAATCAAACACAGGCACTATTGATACTTGTCCGGAAACTCCTGTGCTGGGAAGCGCAAGCAGTACGCCTCCCAGACCAGTTGGACGTCTTGGGACACCGGTCTTCCAGGAGACGCACAAGGCCGAGGCATCCAATCAGGTACCCCATAAAGAAACCCCTTTAACCTCGGTACCCAAATAATCAACGAGCACCACGGGCCCGTACGCACCCTGTCGTCCCAAATGAGGTCCAAAACCTATGACAGAGGGACCACGCTCTCGTCGGCCGCGATCACAGGGAAGAGGTCCACACTAGGGGGTTTCGCACTGGAATCCGCACAGGGAGGCGCTTCGGGCGCCACACAGGGCACCGCACAGGGCTTCGTACTGGCTGGCACACGAGGCTTTTAATGGCCTGCACACTGGAGGGGAGACCCACAGAGGACACAGACGCGTCAGGGCCCCCGCCACCAAGCTCAGGAGCAGAGGCACCCTGGCGCACATCCTTCCGTAAGACCACGACGAGGTCCCGCTCGGCAGGAGCGACCTCCCACCGTGGGGAGCCAACAGCAGTAGGCGTAGTGGGCGACTCCGGTGGTAGCACACAGCCCTCCACAGCACTGCCAACCTTGGCGGGAGACGCTGGATCAACGTACTCTCCCACCTCCACGCAAGGCACCCCACGAAGGGTAGACACACTCGGGACCCGCTTCGAGCGCTTGGACACAGGCTGCCGGTCATCCGAGCTATCACCCTCATC
>NC_091163.1:9712709-9740209 GCF_040958095.1 Procambarus clarkii
CTGGAGCGTTTGGTGGAGAAGTCCAATACCTACAGGCGGGTGTTTGAGAGTTACACGTACACAATTACATAGACGTCTGCTCTGTGCTTCTGAGATCGAGCGTGCTCTAGTCAGTCAAACTTTTCCACGTCATGGTTGATGGGTTACGGCGCGTGTCTAGAGGGGTGATCGTGGATCCTGGTTCGATCCCTCAGCTCTGCCTATAAAGATTCATTTATAGCTGGATCACGTTGTGGTGATTTCATTGTGTATTCGATCCTCACTAACACCTAAGAACGGTAGATTATTCTACCTACCGGTATTCTATCAGGTGGTCGAATACCGGGACTGGGTCAAGAGGTAATTTAAACCCATTTTTGATTATGAGAGCGCAATGCTTAGTGAAAGGCTTAGCCAGCCAATAGGAATGATCTGTGACGCTACGTTACGTCACAAACAGCCTCCTGATAGGCTGAGCTGGCTCTCAGCCAATCAGATATCGTTGTAAGTTAATACTCTCTAATAGGTCTGTTAGGATTGAAGGTGTTTGGTAAGATTAAGTACAACCTGAAATTAGATTCAGGTTCATAATATCATGTGTAGATGCTAGTTTATTTTGTGAGTACTGTAAATAATGAATACATAGCACTTATACCGGCGATGTCATTGTACTGTTGTGTAAATAAATCGTCATGCTGATAAATTACATTATATGTATATTATTTATATACATATACATAATGTGCTACAGTTCTGACACAGATAGTAGCTGTCTGCGTTGGCTCAAGTGCCGTCAGGAAGAGCCTGACGTAAGGTGGTTGCTGGGCTTCACTATCAGATGTGAAAATGTTGATAGTGAAGGTGCAGAGCTAATTTTTCCAGCTGGACTGCTCAGCGCTGCTTCCCACACGACACAGCGGTGTGTAATCTCAGCCAGGTGTCCTTCGGTGAGTTCAGTACTCCTCTCACGACTACACACACACACATACATACACACACACACACACACACACCACACACACACACACACACACACACACACACACACACACACACACACACACACACACACACACACACACACACACACACACACACACACACACACACACACACACACACACACACACACACACACACACACACACACACACCACACACACACACCACACACACACACACACACACACACACACACACACACACACACACACACACACACACACACACACACACACACCACACACACACACACATACACACACACACACACACCACACACACACACACATACACACACACACACACACACACACACACACACACACACACACACACACACACACACACCACACACACATACACACACACACACACACACACACACACACACACATACATACACACACTTGTAAACACTTACACTTCTGCCCACATAGAGAAGCGTATTATTCCAGTACCTATCTTGAGGTTATCTTGAGATGACTTCGGGGTTTAGCGTCCCCCGCGGGCCCTTTCCTTGACTACGTCTCCAGGTCTCCTTCGCCACGTGGTCTTAAGCCGCTGACCGGCTAAGATTCTACAGCCTTCATGACCTGGAACCAGACCCCCTAGCAAACTCTAGAATCTCCTTAAGCCGCCACCACCAGACCATTAACACTGGGAGCAATAACCGAGGTCTGGACCGATTATGCTCTCAATATACCTTGGGGCTTGATCCCCCAGTTATTTGGAATAGGAGGGAAGAATCTACGTTAAGTGTGGGTAATAATAACAAACAAAGGGATAACTGAACTCTTAATCTATGTTAGGCTCTGCGGCCCAACCAAAACTCAGACTCGTGGGAACCACGTGTCAAGAACAATGAACAAGATGGAACATAAAAATGGAAATAATAAAAATGCAAATTACTAACTAAATAATTTATTCAAAATCTAAAACAATATTTTAAATCAAAACACTCCCTATCATTAACACTACCTGGCTTAAGGCTATGAGATGAACGAATTCCCTATACCAAAGTATAGCAAGTATATCTCTTATGGTGACCAGCTGATGTAGTGCTGGTCTCTGGGAGAGGTGGAGAGTGGGTCACCTTCTGGAGTCGTTGACCTTGTCCACACTACCTTGTCCTCCCTCTCCTCACCACAAGGTTGGAGGGGGGGGGGGGTATTCCTACGCCAGTTCACTAAGTTTACTAACAGGGTTTAAATTGAACAACTCATCTCTGTTGCACTGAAACCCCAGATGGTTGAACCATCTGGATCATGAAGATGCATTGTTAATGGCCTAGAGAGAGAGAGAGACGATGTTGTCTTACCTATATACTAAGATCTCTCGGGGTGAATGTCCCCAAGTGGGCATGTGAAGCTAGAGCTGAGCTTGACCAGCTCTAGCACGTGGGCTAGAGCCGGTCAAGATGGTGGAGTGGAACTCCAACTGGAACGGTTGGAATGATTGGCTTGGACTCCATCCAGCTGGACCGATCGGGATGGGTAAGTTTCTGTGGCCAGACCCTTCGTACCCAGCCGGCCCTCGGGCAAGACAGGTGGTGGAGGCCGCCCTTTAGCACTGTCCACGTATAACCTGAGGCCCAGGAGACCGCTCAGAAGACAAAGGGCGAAGGCGGCCGCAACGAGGTGTTCGTAAGAAGGATAGAAGGCGATAGTGTAGGTGTAGACGGCTGAGTAGATGGCTCCGTCCACTACGGGCCATAACACCTCGAGGATGGCCATCAATGAGAAGTATCTTCCCACTTCTGTATCGTCACACAGCTATGGGGAAGAAAAAATGCTTTAAGAACTTTATGTCTAGTATCCCGCTAATGTATTATATATGTATAAATTACTAAGATATGTATATTATAATAATTTTGAAGACCGTGCTTGTTTTTAGATGTTTAGACATTGTTTTAGAAAGGGTTAGATAAATGATTATATCAGGAATCCTTCGTATATTTCTTAGGTTCTTCACATAAGAAGAAAGAAGTTGAAAAATTAAGTCTCCAATTTTCATTTTACAACTTTACTGACTCTGAAGGAAACACTTGATTGAAGTTGTCTTAAACCTTTAACTAGAGCACAAGGAAAGTTGGTGCATTGAAGGATATTACACATTATGTAAACCCTGCAGGATGAGGTAAAGTCGGGGTGTTACCCTTTTGTGTCGACTGGAGAAGTAGGTGTAGTATGAGGGTTTCTTTCTACCACAGACGTGGCCACACATTTACAATGCTAACCAGTATATTTACATTTGATGGACAAGGTTAGACGTCTGCTAGACATATAAATAAGTACGAGGTACTGAATTATATCCAACTGGTTGTTCGTAGTTGGATTGAGGGTTTGATATGTTGCACTTATACTATGTCAAATCTCCGTTGTTCTCACCTTAGTTATCTGACTCCTGATAGCTACGGGGGGAAGTATTGATGGCACAACGAGGAAGATTAACACAACCCACCACTGGCTAGCGGCACCAACTAGTCCAAAACTCAAGTCTTTCAAGAAAATCAGAAGAGCTGTTCCTGCGCCAATCACACAGTCGTGAATAGTGTATCTTTGAAAAATGAGCGTAGCTATCAGCATGACCAAAATTTCAGTGATCATGCTGGCGGTGTAGTACAGACTGTACTGGTCCTGGTCCCACTGGAACACTATTCGGGTCCACAGGTACATGTTGTGAGGCACGGAGCTGATGTAGCAAAGCATGAACACCAACAGAAGCAGAAGATGCAGCCGCGTCCGGCCAGGTCTCTTCCTGGTGGCAACACGTAATAAACTGATGACATTCTTTGGGTTCCAGGGACTTGTCTCCATCTCTGTGTCATTCTCCGTCTCGTTCTTTTCAAGTTGTTTATCTTTGACTATGAAAAAGGCCACAACAAGTGCGATACTGTAGAAAAGGAGAGACGTACTGAAGACTGGAACGTATCCTCCAATGTCAAAGAACCAGGCCCCCATAACAGTGCCAATTGAACACCCAAGATGCCAAAAAATATTCATGATGGTCATGCGAGCAGTTCTGGACTGCCGGCTGGTGTTGTCTGCCATGTAACTATAGGAAGCCATAGTGAACATCCTTAAACCTCCACCGATACTCTCAATGAAGTATGCCAGCAGGAGAACGTACGGTGACCAGGACGTGAAGAAAGCCTCCAGGAGGTAGATGATGCTATATAATACTTCTCCAAGTAATGATAGAAGTATGGGGACACGACGTCCTCGCTTGTCGCTCCAGGAGGCGATAAAGGATAGCAGCAAGATTGGGATGATTGTGCCCGCTAATTTCTCGTAAAAAGTGAAGACACTGTCCAGCTGCTGGGCCTTCACTTGCAAGTCTGTGTGGTGTCCGTCGTTCATCTGGGCGCACTCCTCAGCCGGATACTTCAGCGTCACACGACAGAACCGCTCTAACTTCAGGTTGTCTCTAATTACCAATTGTGTATAATATGCGGTATAATGAAGAAACAATATGGGTTCTATAGTGATGTTTGAGAGAGCATCTAGAGCCACCTTCTGAAAGTGTTGGAAACTGCGTCCACCTGCCATGGCTTCTGCTCCTAGACTAGACAATCTTGGTAAACATCTGTCCCTTAATTCTCACCGTGGAAACCATATCATGATAATGAACTGACGCTCGCTATAAATATGCATCACGTTGGTATTATGGTTTAGAAAAATTATTTACATAATGGAATTTTAGTAGTTTTAAATAAGAAATAGCGAATAACTTTTGCTGACGAATTTGCTGAAATGTTAGGAAGTTTGAGTCAGACAAAGCCACCGGTCCGCACTCTTGTTCAAAGTTAAATCAGCTCGATTGATTCGCTGAGGCAAAGACAAACTGTTCTTGTTGCCAGCAGCGTCTTCATTGACGTCTGCCTATATTATATTACATAGACGTAGATATATTACGTTCATGTTATATAATAGGGTATATACCTGGAGCGTTTGGTGGAGAAGTCCAATACCTTCAGGCGGGTGTTTGAGAGTTACACGTACACAATTACATAGACGTCTGCTCTGTGCTTCTGAGCTCGAGCGTGCTCTAGTCAGTCAAACTTTTCCACGTCATGGTTGATGGGTTACGGCGCGTGTCTAGGGGGGTAATCCTGGATGCTGGTTCGATCCTTCAGCTCTGCCTATAAAGATTCATTTATAGCTGGATCACGTTGTGGTGATTTCATTGTGTATTCGATCCTCACTGACACCTAAGAACGGTAGATAATTCTACCTACCGGTATTCTAGCAGATGGTCGAATACCGGGACTGGGTCAAGAGGTAATTTAAACCCATTTTTGATTATGAGAGCGCAATGCTTAGTGAAAGGCTTATCCAGCCAATGGGAGAGATCTCTGACTGAGCTAGCTCTCAGCCAATCAGATATCGCTGTAAGTTAAGACTCTCTAATAGGTTTCTTAGGATTGAAGGTGTTTGGTAGGATTAAGTATTACCTTAAATTAGATTCAGGTTCAGAATATGATGTGTAGATGCTAGTTTGTTTTATAAGTACTGTAAATAATGAATACGTGGTACTTATACCGGCGACGTCATTGTACTGTTTTGTAAAAAAATCGTCATGCTGATAAATTATGATATTATATGTATATTATTTATATACATATACATAATGTGTTACAGTTCTGACACAGATTACCGCTGTCTGCGTTGGCTCAAGTGCCGTTATCTATCTTGAGGCTATCTTGAGTTGATTTCGGGGCTTTAGTGTCCCCGCGGCCCTGTCCTCGACCAGGCCTCCACCCCCAGGAAGCAGCCCGTGACAGCTGACTAACTCCCAGGTACCTATTTACTGCTAGGTAACAGGGGCATAGGGTGAAAGAAACGCTGCCCATCGTTTCTCACCGGCACCCGGGATCGAACCCGGGACCACAGGATCACATGTCCAGTGTGCTGTCCGCTCGGCCGGCCGGCTCCCGGCCGTCAGGAAGAGCCTGACGTAAGGTGGTTGTTGGGCTTCACTATCAGGCGTGAGAGTGTTGATAGTGAAGGTGCAGAGCTAATTTTTCCTGCTGGGCTGCACAGCGCTGCTTCCCACACGACACAGCGGTGTGTCAGGTGTGTAATCTCAGCCAGGTGTCCTTCGGTGAGTTCAGTACTCCTCTCACGACAACACACACACACACACACACACACACACACACACACACACACACACACACACACACACACACACACACACACACACACACACACACACACACACACACACACACACACACTTGTAAACACCTACACTTTTGCCAACATATAGAAGTGTATTACTCCGGTACCTATCTTTAGGTTATCTTGAGATGACTTCGGGGTTTAACGTCCCTGCGGCCCGGTCCTCGAGCTGGCCTCCTTTTTGTTACACATGCCCAGGAAGCAGCCCGTAGCAGCTGTCTAACTCCCAGGTAGTTATTAACTGCTAAGTAGACATGGGGGCATCAAAATGAAACTCTGCCCATTTGTTTCCGCCTCCACCGGGGATCGAACCCGGAACCTTAGGACTACGAATCCCGAGCGCTGTCTACTCAGCTGTCAGGCCCCATTGCAGCATCTTGTGCATAGCTTTACATATCGGGCGACTTGCAGTTCCCAAATTCTCACAGTGGAAACCATATCTTGATAACGTACCTGACGCTCGCCTTTAAATATTCATATGACTTGCATTTGTGTTTTGCAAAATGATTTACATAATTTCTTGTAGTTTTAAATAATTGAGTCTGACCCCTTGCTATACGGAACAGACCTAAAGAAACCACACGAGTCTGCTCTCAAAGTAATCATTGGAAATATATAAAGTCGTCTCCATACCAGGAAGATCATCGACACAAATCATTACTTAATTTATCTTGTTAAACTGTTGGTAACGCTTCACTTGATCTAAGAATCATTGTCTTCCTGGCAATCGTGGTTATGGCCTCATTTGTGTGGCACGTAGTTAGTGAGAGGCTGATTCTTGTACCTTACACTGAATAAACTAAATGCCTTATTGAACTCAGATTAATTTATAGTTATTACTTGGATCTATGTTGATTTCTTTATATATTTAACTCAAGACATCCAGCCTGGTTAGGAATGTGCACTCCGGTACCCATAGCAGCACTAAAACACACACTAAGGCAAACTATCAACTCCCACAACCACCAAGTTAATATTAAGCCAGTTGCTGATTGCCCGCGGTGGTGGGCGGACCGCAGGTGGTGTGCTGACGTGGCCTGAGTGATGGGGGGAGTGACCTCCTCCCGTTTTGTGGGCTCACTCGGTGGGTCTGGAGTTTACCGGCAGGGCTGATTATCCGGCGGTGGGGCTGGTGATGTGTGACATGCTGCGTGTTGATGTGGCTGCGATCTATGGGGTGGAGTTGGTGTCTTCCCATCGTGCTATAGTGAAGTTTGCTGCAGAAGTAAATTACTGAGCACTTTAGCGCCGTTACGAGGGGCGGTCTTTTCCGCTGCCGGACGCTGCTGGTTCAGTCCTTGTCTCCGACCGAAGTGGTGCCCTTACCTTCAATAGTGTACATGGTCCGCCCCCTCCAGTTCCTGGAGGAGCTGCTGCGGAGGTATTTCGGGCGGTATGGCAATGTCGTGAGTATCAGATTGCATATGCTTTCCTCTGGAAAACTTAAGGGTGTTCGGACCAATATTCGCCCACTGGGGATGCAGCTGTAGTTTGTTGGGCCACACACGAGTGCTGGGTGCTCGGCGGATGTCGTTGCGTCGTTGAAATTTTTTCGTGAGGACGATTTCCCGCCACTAGTTGTGGAGGAGGATTCGGTGGGTGTGGTTGTGGACGACCCCTGTGGCTGCTGTGTCGCGTCCGGTGTCGGACGGTGCGTCTGCTGTTGGTGGGGCTTCTACTCCGGGGGTTGTGTCGCCCTCGGTTGGGGGTACTGTTCCGGATTGCGTTCCTGGTGCGTCTGTGGGTCTCCAGAATGCTCCGTCTTCTGCTTCTCCGTCTCCTGCGTCTGACCCTCTGCCTTCTCCTGTGGCTCCTGTCTCTACGTCCCCGCCGCTTGTCCCGGTCGTGCTGGGTGGTGGAGTGGGTGTGGGGCCAGTTCCCCGTGCCGTTGACGCTTCTGCCGTCTTGCGTCGTGCGCAGGTGCGCCCGCCCTGTGTTCTCCAAGCTTCTGGTTCCGATTCCGGCTCTGACGACGTGCAGCCGGATCCCAAGCGTTCGCGACGTTCTACTTCTGCCTGGGCCGACGTGGGTGACTTTGACGACTGCGGGTCTCCGAACCACCCCCCACCCCACAATAATTGGGGGATGGAGGTGTCTGCTTCAACGGTGGTTATCTTGAGATGATTTCGGGGCTTTAGTGTCCCCGCGGCCCGGTCCTCGACCAGGTCTCCACCCCCAGGAAGCAGCCCGTGACAGCTGCTTCCTCAGTACTGAGTACTGAGTACAGTAATAGTACTCAGGTACTATTTTATTGCTAGGTAACAGGGGCATAGGGTGAAAGAAACTCTGCCCATTATTTCTCGCCGGCGCCCGGGATCGAATCCGGGACCACAGAATCACAAGAACAGCGTGATGTCAGCTCGGCCGACCGGCTCCCCCGTGGTAGCGGAGGTTCATGTGCCTGCTGCTGCTGTCGGTGGAGATATTTCCGATTTACCCTCTGTTTTTTCTCCTGCAGTGGGGGAGGTCCCGCCTCCTGTGAAGGATGGTGAGGAAGCTGGTGCGAGCAGAGGCCTTGTGGTAGTCTTGAAGGAGGTCCGCCGTGGGGTGCGGGTGTCCCCTCGACGGGTGCCGTGCCTCGTGCTGGTCTGCGGCCTGTTGATGATCTGACTTCCCGTCATGTGGGAGCGGGTGGCGCCGCTTCCCGTTCGGCCTGATATTATTCGGAACCCCCGACTACGTGTCTCTCTGTCCGAGGTTCCGGAAATTATGGCGCCTCCTTATCAGCGCTGTCGTCGTAATGAGCATCCTGAGCTGTGGCTGCGCTGGGAGGCGTACTGCCTCCGGTTTCCGAGAAAATTGTTTCCAGGTTTCCAGGGGCCTGGTGGATAGCGCGCAGGACTCGTAATTCTGTGGCGCGGGTTCGATTCCCGCACGAGGCAGAAACAAATGGGCAAAGTTTCTTTCACCCTGAATGCCCCTGTTACCTAGCAGTAAATAGGTACCTGGGAGTTAGTCAGCTGTCACGGGCTGCTTCCTGGGGGTGGAGGCCTGGTCGAGGACCGGGCCGCGCGGACACTAAAGCCCCGAAATCATCTCAAGATAACCTCAAGATAACGTGTTATGGTTATGTACGTTTGTATTTGTCTGCTCGTGTTTATTTTCCTGTGTTGATGCATTTACTTTCACCTAATGCTTCCGTTTACCTAGCAGTAAGTAGGTACTCAATAGTCAGTCAGCTTGATGTGGGGCTCCATCCTGGGCGGGGTCAGTAATTCGGCCTTGGGGGGGGGGGCTCGATGAAAGCCAAAACGTGTATATATACACTCTGGCTTCCTGTCCCCCGACACAATGAATTTGAAATACTATTTTGGCATAGGTTAGGTTAGGTGTTTAGGTTCTGTTGGCGATTATTTGTATTTGTAGTACGTGAGTGAAGCATTTACAGCGTTGTGGTTCGAACACAAATCGTGGCTCAACACGAACCACATGTTCAACAACACATAGCGTGCTACACCACATGTGCACCAACATATAACACCACATGTTCAACAACACATAGCGTGCTACACCACATGTGCACCAACATATAACACCACATGTTCAGCAACATAACATGCAACATGAGCAGGGGGGAAAATCCATATTACCGTCGTAAATTGGGTCATGTATGATAGATTGGCAACGGTAAGCTAATGGTGGGAAGAGGGGGGGGGGGGGGTAGGGTGGTGTGGCTGTGTTGTTGTTTTCATAAAGTTTAGGCAACACTTACTCATGTGAACACACACACACACACACACACACACACACACACACACACACACACACACACACACACACACACACACACACACACACACACACACACACACACACACACACAGGAACCTGTACACCTGTTGATTGACGGTTGAGAGGCGGGACCAAAGAGCCAGAGCTCAACCCCCGCAAGCACAACTAGGTGAGTACAACTAGGTGAGTACACACACACACACACACACACACACACACACACACACACACACACACACACACACACACACACGCACACACACACACACACACACACACACACACACACACACACACACACACACACACACACACACACACACACACTGATAGTTACTCATGTAAACATACACCCACAAAAAAATATTCACAGCTCTTCTGTATAAAAGTAGATGATCAATACGTTAAGATAGTGGCCTCAGTATTGGGTCGTGCTCTAAGTGGGGCGCTGTGGTCGTCCGTCGGGAGGTACGACCAGGCCCGACAACACAACATCCTCGGTTCGATACCCCCCCCCCCCCCCCCAGAGAAGCACTGCCAGCTTCCCCTTGTGACATCACTACCAGCTATATACAGGACTCAACTCCTCCTATGGATTTAAGTGATGTGAACAAATCCACAAGGGCTGTGACGAGGATTCGAACCTACGTCCGGGAGCATCCCAGACGCTGCCTTTATCGACTAAGTTACGACATGGTCAAAAAGAGTTGAAACCGAAGTTCTACTGAACTTACCGGATCCTGCAGCCTCTCCGAGACACAAACCAGGGTTTTACACAACTCCCCCCATGCACTCGAGTTACGTCAACAATCCCTTGTGGCTTTGTTCATTTGATGTATTGTGATTTCTGTGTGTAGTGTTAGGTTAGGTTAGATTGATATCTTCTTAATCACCAACACGCAACACTTAGTGGGCCAGCCAAAGGCTTAGGGCTATATATTATAAGTGCATTCGTTCTCCTAAAGGTTCCCCAACGTCAAGAAATTGCCGTACTAAAGTTCCCTTATCCTCACCTACCAGAGGACCCACAACAGAAAACGGGACAGTGTGTTAATTGTGCGAGCCGCTGCCATTTTCTGTTGCGGCAATTTTTTTTTTTTTTTGGTAGCGTGTACGTCAAAATACGACGACGTTCTATTGGGAGAACGAGTTGATATGTGAATCTCGGAGTGCAACCCGTTCTCGCACTTGCTTACTGTCAATATTGGCTTATTTAATAAGTGCATATGTGACATACTAATTGATTGTGAATATTTTAGTTTACCTTGAAAAGCTTCATAGAAAACACCGACCTCACCTAACCTTCTTAGTATGTTAAGATAAGCATCTTATTGCTTCTTAATTACAATTATTACTTAACCTATACCGTTGATAGGTTAGTGCTATTTGACACTTATCTAAATGTTTACCTGTCTGTTCTAATCAATTTAATTAACAACCCAGCATGTGAAAATAGTTAATAGTTTAAATGTCATCCTTTATAGAGTACATTAACCCAGGACTAAAGTGCTTAAATGAATTTGTTAGTGAGTATAATACTTAACATGATGGCGGACATACTCTATTTTGGCCTGGTGGTGCCAACATACTCAGCATACACGAGCATATGGCGGGGGGGGGCTGATAGCTGAGTGGACAGCCCTCTGGTCTCGTAATCCTAGGGTCCGGGGTCCTAGGATTGGATTCTGCCCGGTGATAGCAGAAACCAAATGGGCAGAGTTTCTTTCACCCCTGATGCCCCCCCCCCCCCTCCCCTGTTATCTGGCAGTAAATAGGTACCTGGGAGTTAGACAGCTGTTACGGGCTGCTTCCTGTATGCGTGTGTATTGAATGTGTGTGTGTGTGTGTGTGAGTGTGTGTGTGTGTGTGTGTGTGTGTGTGTGTGTGTGTGTGTGTGTGTGTGTGTGTGTGTGTGTGTGTGTGTTTACTAGTTGTGTTTTTGTGGGGGTTGAGCTTTGCTCTTTTGGTCCGCCTCTCAACTGTCAATCAACTGTTTACTAACTACTTTTTTTTTCCCACACCACACACACACACACCCCAGGAAGCAGCCCGTGACAGCTGACTAACTCCCAGGTACCTATTTAACTCCCAGGTGTGTGTGTATGTGTGTGTGTGTGTGTGTGTGTGTGTGTGTGTGTGTGTGTGTGTGTGTGTGTGTGTGTGTGTGTGTGTATGTGTGTGTGTGGAAAACAAATTAGTAGTTAGTAACAGTTGATTGATTGACAGTTGAGAGGCGAGCCGAAAGAGCAGAGCTCAGCCCCCGCAAGCACAACTAGGTGAATACACACACACACACACAACATGTATATAACTCAAACACACGCACACGTAATGTGCACACAACACTTAAACATACACACACACACACACACACACACACAACACGCACGCAACACACACACACACACACACACACACACAACACGCACGCAACACACACACCACGCACGCAACACAAACATGAACAAGGTAAACAATTTCATTATCTCCCCCTCAGACATAAATCTCAGCTTCACATAACTCATAAACACATTAATCAAATTACAAAATCATTTGATTTGTGTTTCAAAATGTTCTAAAACAATAGTATTATTATTATTTTTTTTTTCAAAATGATCGAACCATGTCCTGTGTTTCACAATGTTCGAATCGTGTACTGTGTTTCACAATGTTCGAACCATGTATTTTTTCCCCCCCCATTGATCGAACCCTGTGTTGTGGTTCCCGATGCTCCTAACACCAAGCCCTAAAGCAAGCTATATATATATATATATATATATATATATATATATATATATATATATATATATATATATATATATATATATATATATATATATATATATATATATATATATATATATATATATATATATATATATATATATATATATATACATATATACACACCAAGTTCATACACCTCGCTAAGGTGTATAAGATACGAGCTCCTGAGGCCAGAACAATGAAAAAGGATCATTCGAGGTGAATAAAAGCTTTGGCTCTAGATCGCAAGACTAATGGGTCATGTTCAGCCCTCCCATCACCCCCAAGTAAAGGCAGCTATGCTTATTGATTGTCATATCAACATACAACACATTTTTCATTGCAGTTCAGAGCCTTCAGGTGTGCTTGCAACCAGTCATCAATGTTCGTACGTCACTTCAACGTGGATATTTTTTTGATTCTGCTGGTGAGAACATTTCATTAGTTGATTGTCCATCATCCATCTTGAGCTAATGGGGGGGGGGTGTCTTACCATCACCTGAGCTGTCAATCTGTCTATCTTTGTGTAGTAATAGTGTTTGCAACGTTGTGCAATGTGTTCGGATGGTTGAGGGGTGTTAATTGATGATTACAATTGGCACTCGAAGACGCTGAACTATTCTGGACGGCTGTCAGACTCAAGGGATGGGGCAGCCTCTCTTAATCTGACAGTCATATATCATATTAAGCTGACAGACAGAGCATATACAAGGCACTTATATATGATCATATACGTGCCTTGACACGTTGTGTATCACAGTTTATACAACACATATGTGAGTGTGCAAGATCATCATGGTACATACGTATGTTGTATATTATTTTGTGCTATAATAGAGTCTTTATGGCAGAGCTGTAGAGTTTAGTGATCTGGCCGTATGCCAGAGCAGTGGGATAGAGTCGAATGATAGAGCCATGTGGAAGAACAGCTTTACGATGGTGTCTTTTAACAGAGCCATAGAGCAATGCCTTATATATATATATATATATATATATACATATATATATATATATATATATATATATATATATATATATATATATATATATATATATATATGTATATATATATATATATATATATATATATATATATATATATATATATATATATATATATATATATATATATATATATATATAAAGGCATTGATGGCGACACTGGCTCATAGATGGCGACACTGACTCACAGATGACGACACTGACTCACAGATGGCGATACTGACTCACAGATGGCGACACTGACTCACAGATGGTGACACTGACTCACAGATGATGACACTGACTCACAGATGACGACACTGACTCACAGATGGCGACACTGACTCACAGATGGCGACACTGGCTCACAGATGGCGACACTGACTCACAGATGGCGATACTGACTCACAGATGGCGATACTGACTCACAGATGGCGATACTGACTCACAGATGGCGATACTGACTCACAGATGGCGATACTGACTCACAGATGGCGATACTGAAGCAGTCTATAGAACTGTAAGTTTAGAAGAAACTAATCTTATAAACCTGGGCGATTATCTCACTAAAGAAGACCACAATGCACCACAACATCTTACCGATTAGACCAATCTTCCGTCCAGGCCGACCAGTAAGACCAATCTTCCTCCCCGAGCCGACCAATAAGAGCAATCTTTCTCCCCGAGCCGACCAATGAGAATGAAAGATCAGATAACCCGAGGCTTTGAGCTCAAAGTAAAAAATGCAGTTGAGTGTGGGTGAGAAGCGACGGGGGGGGGGGGGAACTCATTATAAAAAAGAGTTCCTCGCACCCAGAGAGTTTGGAGGGTAATACAGCGATCGCAGAAGTGTGTCGTATCTTGTCTGCAAGAAGGCCGCAAGAGGCTCTGTTTAAGTGTGCATATTTTCCATTTTAAAGGTGAGCTCCCTCCCCCCGGGCTCCTATTGTAGGACGACGCTAATATACATAACACAATGGTTTTTCTCCCCCCAAGAGCCCTGAGAGTTGTTTTTTGAACACCATTTCACGATGAAACAAAAAGCGTATAATATTGTATGTCAATACACTAAAACACACATACACATACACAGGTGTTTTGTTTATACTATGTAGGAGGTGTTATATTGAAGGCACTGGATTTGTACAACCATTTAATTCTTTCTGTATGTGCAGGCTTCATGCACCTCTGTGCTGGTGTGGAGGTCAGGTCAAGGTCAGGTGTGTGAGGAGATAAGGTCATTGTTTTACTGTCGTTTAGGGTCGGTTATCCACGAAGTTGTGTCATATGGAGTAACCTTGAGACTACTGGTCCAACTCCTTGGCGATTCACGTAAGATTTGGCATCCTCCTCTCTCTCTCTCTCTCTCTCTCTCTCTCTCTCTCTCTCTCTCTCTCTCTCTCTCTCTCTCTCTCTCTCTCTCTCTCTCTCTCTCTCTCTCTCTCTCTCTCTCTCTCTCTTTCCCCATCCCGTCTCTTTCTTGCTCTCTCTCTCTCTCTAATATATTATATACACCATTGCAGGACTCACGGTAATACAAGCTCTTAACGTATAACGGACCTGTATTTAATAAATCTGTATAACGCATGCTGAGTGACCGCAGCCAAACCATTTATAGCTCCGCTCACAAAAATATCTTTATTAATGTTAGAAAAAACGACAAAATCATTAAAATATTAAATTTGATTAATATATTCCTCAGTGGAGCGAGGCTCGTGTCCCTCACTATGAGATGGGGGCTTAAGCTTGATCTCCAGCCTCATGAGTGCCTCACTTCATGAGTGTCTCGCCTCATGAGTGCCTCGCGTCATGAGTGCCTCGCCTCATGAGTGCCTCACCTCATGAGTGCCTCGCCTCATGGGTGGCTGCAGGAATTCTGACACAAGTGACCAAGACTCAAATGTCCCCTATATATGTACATCACTCCCCTATATATATATATATGGCTAAGTACATGTAACTCAGTATATAGGAATAAGTATTTGACTGAGCATCTACGATGCACTGTACTCAACAATATATATTATTTAGTACACCTAACTTGAGGTATATGACTCTAAGTCAGGTGTACACATGAGCCTCAGATATAAGTCAGGTACACACACACACACACACACACACACACACACACACACACACACACACACACACATGGCTCTCACGTACTTAGTGTTGGCAAGAAAGTTCAATTGAGAGAATTTTGTCTCCAATGGAGAGGAAAAAGAGTGTATAACTCACACTGAAAGATTGTGCTCCAAATTGAAGTGAATTGTGAATATTCTTCAAACTCTCTTAGTTGGAAAAAACAGCTCATTACCCCCCTTGAGTTGATAACGTGAAATAATGGGTAGGATAACAGACCCGAAGTCACACATATATATAACCCGATGCAATGGCACTTCTAAGATAACGAGGCCCTGGGGAGGCACCCAGCTTGGGGGTGGGGAGGGGGAGCTTCTTGGCGAGGTGGGTAATCAGTGAGTATGTGGATGAGTCAGGATGAGTGTGTGATGGTGGTGGCCTTTGGAACAGCCTAGTTGATCACGTGATTACTTGAAATGTCATGAACACACACACACACACACACACACACACACACACACACACACACACACACACACACACACACACACACACACACACACACACACACACACACACACACACACATACACACACACACACACACACACACACACACACACACACACACACACACACACAAGAAAATGGATATGAAAGTATACATACACACACGAACGTGAATCAACAAACATACACACACACACTTCTCCCATGAATATGATACACAAACACGCCAAATGAATATGGATACATAAGATCACACGGAGATACACACTTGTATACATGAAGATACGTGCATGGACACATTCTCGATCCTGTGGGTTGTGCTTTATTACAGGTGAGGCTTGTGGTGTATAACAGGTGAAGGGGGTCGTCCTGTATAACAAGTGAAGGGTCGTCGTGTATAATTGTGTCGTAGAACTGTCATACGCCATTTATTGTGGCGTAGAACTGTCATATGCCATTTATTGTGGCGTAGAACTGTCATATGCCATTTATTGTGGCGTAGAACTGTCATATGCCATTTATTGTGGCGTAGAACTGTCATATGCTATTTATTGTGTCGTAGAACTGTCATATGCCATTTATTGTGTCGTAGAACTGTCATGCGCCATTTATTGTGTCGTAGAACTGTCATATGCCATTTATTGTGTCGTAGAACTGTCATGCGCCATTTATTGTGTCGTAGAACTGTCATGCGCCATTTATTGTGTCGTAGAACTGTCATATGCCATTTATTGTGTCGTAGAACTGTCATGCGCCATTTATTGTGTCGTAGAACTGTCATATGCCATTTATTGTGTCGTAGAACTGTCATGCGCCATTTATTGTGTCGTAGAACTGTCATATGCCATTTATTGTGTCGTAGAACTGTCATGCGCCATTTATTGTGTCGAAGAATTGTCATATGCCATTTATTGTGTCGAAGAATTGTCATATGCCATTTATTGTGTCGTAGAACTGTCATATATAATCAAGAATAAACCACGACATGTAACCTACATATTCTTAGGTGTATACACATGCTCCCTGAACACACACGTTGATGCCCAGACGACGTCTCAAGCTTAGAAGATGAGGAATTAAGCTAAGCTGTGAGGAGCAACATTAGTCACGCTTCCCTCCCGGGGCTATAAGTCAGATATATATATATTTCCCTTGAGGCGAACCAGGTGTATGCTCGGTCATTTTGCTGAGCCATACAGGGTTTTAATACACTTTGCTACACACCTCAATACGCAGGTGTATAATATAAGCAGATGTATAAAGTGTTAAATCAGATTTTAAGTCCTTTAGCATTAAACTACCTGAACTTGGGATATTATAGTGCTATATAACCTCTTATGTCAATACCGGACTCTGCACTCAATTCGAGTGCAGAGTCTGTTTGAGGTTGGGGATTTACACTACTTGGACAAGCCCAGCCTGGGGCCAAGTTGGCCTCAGGCTGGGCTTGTCCAAGCAGTGGCTGGGCTTGTCCCAGCAGGCTGGGCTTGTCCCAGCAGGCTGGGCTTGTCCCAGCAGGCTGGGCTTGTCCTCTGAGCCGAGGACAGACGAGCCGAGCCTGAAGACAAGTTACAAATTTATTTATGCTTCTAAACACGTTATTATAAATTCCTCACAATTCCCCCCCTAGGCTTTATCCCTTGAATAATCACTTGAAAATGACATAAAAGCCGGGAAATTCTTACGTCTGTTCCTGTGTGGGGACAAACATGTCCGGACGTCAGTTAACTCTTATTGCATTACAGAGTTTAGTGCCCAAATGAGCCACACAGGGACGTTTGAAAGAACTTTTTCAGTATCGGCGAGGAGTCACAATATCGTGGCTGAAGTATGTTGACCAGACCACACACACTAGAAGGTGAAGGGACGACGACGTTTCGGTCCGTCCTGGACCATTCTCAAGTCGATTGTGAAGGTGAATGGAAGGTGAAGGTCCCTTCACCTTCTAGTCTGTGGTCTGGTCAACATTGTTCAGTGTCAGAGTAGTTAACAAATGGAATGCATTAGGCAGTGATGTGGTGGAGGCTGACTCCATACACAGTTTCAAATGTAGATATGATAGAGTCCAGTAGGCTCAGGAACCTGTACACCAGTTGATTGACAGTTGAGAGGCGGGACCAAAGAGCCAGAGGTCAAATCATAAGCACAACTATGTGAGTACACAGTTTACCCATACAAGATAACATGGTTGGAGGGGTCTGGAGGGAGTTGGAGGGGTCTGGAGGGAGTTTGAGGGTCTGGAGGGAGTTTGAGGGGGATTGTAGGGGGTTGTAACAGATCTGAACAAATTTCCGTGGGGGGGGGGGAGGGGAGGGTGACAGTATATTACGGAACTTGTTGTGTAACGCAATGAGGAAGTGTGTGTGTGTGTGTGTGTGTGTGTGTGTGTGTGTGTGTGTGTGTGTGTGTGTGTGTGTGTGTGTGTGTGTGTGTGTGTGTGTGTGTGTGTGTGTGTGTGTGTGTGTGTGTTATAAGTAAGCCAAAGTATGAAAAATAGCTACATGATCACGCAATAAAAGTCAATAAATAGCAAATGAAGAAAAATTGAAGGTGGTGCATAATACTGGAGAAGAAACACCTCTGCAAACAGGTCTGTGGAAGCAAACAATATATATATATATATATATATATATATATATATATATATATATATATATATATATATATATATATATATATATATATATATATATGTCGTACCTAGTAGCCAGAACTCACTTCTCAGCCTACTATTCAAGGCCCGATTTGCCTAATAAGCCAAGTTTTCCTGAATTAATATATTTACTATAATTTTTTTCTTATGAAATGATAAAGCTACCCTTTTCACTATGTATGAGGTCAATTTTTTTTTATTGGAGTTAAAATTAACTTAGATATATGACCGAACCTAACCAACCCTACCTAACCTAACCTAACCTATATATATAGGTAAGGTTAGGTTAGGTAGCCAAAAAAAGCTAGGTTAGGTTAGGTTAGGTAGGTTAGGTAGACGAAAAAACATTAATTCATGAAAACTTGGCTTATTAGGCAAATCGGGCCTTGCATAGTAGGCTGAGAAGTGAGTTCTGGCTACTAGGTACGACATATATATATATATATATATATATATATATATATATATATATATATATATATATATATATATATATATATATATATATATCACCACGACAGTATTGAGGTTAATAAATCAGAAAACAATAACATTCTTGGAGTCTTGATTAGTGTGGTGAATCCTAAGTAAATAATGTATAAACGTTGGAAACAAAGCAAGCAACTCGGTTGGAAATATATCCGGATTTCCGGGCCTGAACGAGAATACAGCCAACAACGAGCCGTTTATTTTGACGAGAGAGTACAATGAACATAAAAATAGAAGTACTCACGCACCTCATCGAGCTTGAGTACTCATGTACGTGGGGGTAAATAATATATATATATAAGCTTATTCATGCTTCAGAAGAAGAAGAAGAAGAGAGGAAATGTTATCCTTGTGGAGAAATAGTCAACACATTACAGATTTTGTTTTCTAAAAGGAATCAGCGTTAGAAACTACGTTACATTTACAGACGAGGAGTTACCCTAACGTGGTTGAAGTATGTTGAGCAGACCACACACACTAGAAGGTGAAGGGACGACGACGTTTCGGTCCGTCCTGGGTCATTCTCAGGTCGATTGTGGTCCAGGAGGGACCGAAACGTCGTCGTCCCTTCACTTTCTAGTATTTTGGTCAACATCAAAATACGTTACATTTACACTGAGATTTAACAGCACAATTATTATTATTATTATTTAAACACATCGGACATAACTATACCGAAGCAACATATGAGTCACTAAAAAAATATCCACCGCTTAAGTGGGACAAAAATGAGTAACAGTTAGTGGGTCAGCCAGAGGCTTAGGGCCGGCGCAGGTATATCCATGTCCCCCCCCCCCCCCCCCCCAAAGAAAAATCAAGGATTCTTGGATTCATATCTCGTCGCGTCATCAATGAGACAAATATTACAGAGAGAGTAATCCCACTAACGTGACTCATCAATGAGAAAATCCCTAGAAGCCGTGATGAGGATTCGATCCCATGTCGTGGTGTAGTCGTCTAGTGGGTGTGTCTCCGAACACCCTCCACATAGGTTCTAGTGGGTGTGTCTGCGAACACCCTCCACATAGGTTCTAGTGGGCGTGTCTGCGAACACCCTCCACATAGGTTCGAACCCTCATCACGGTCCCTACAGATGTTCTCAACTCACACCCCATTTTGTCTTGTATCTCAAGACAAATAACGTTCTTCTTCAACGTATCTTGACCTTGTGAGGCGCCATCTACATTTTGCAGTTCAGTCTTGGTCTCTGTATTATAGAATGGACAAAAGTTCACTACACTATGAATCCCGAACGCTGTCCACTCAGCTGTCAGGCCCCCAGACACTACACTCCCCAGCCCCTCAAGACGTTCCCTAAGACGCAGTTATAAATTTTAACATCATATTGTTATTAAAAATAAGTTCGTTCCCATTTATAAATTAATGCACAAGGATGACAAAGTTAACCCCTGGAATTAGAATCCCAATTCATAATTATGAGACGATATTACAAAAACATATATATATATATATATATATATATATATATATATATATATATATATATATATATATATATATATATATATATATATATATATATATATATATTCCCCTGAACTTAAACCTGTCAATTTACAACATTATATATATATATATATATATATATATATATATATATATATATATATATATATATATATATATATATATATATATATATATATATATAATAATGTATGCAGTGAAAGGACTCGCCCAAAGAATGTGTTATGTTTACCATATTTCTCTGGGTTTGAGAATATTGTCAAGGCCTTGAAACTTTTTAATATAGATGTAATGTTTAGCTACGAAAACACTGTTGGTAAGCTATTAGTAAGGAACAGCCCTCGTAGTGATAATTGCGTCATTTATAAAATACCTTGTAAGGAATGTAATAAGTTCTATGTCGGGCAAACATCTAAAGATTTAAAATGTAGAATATCGCAACATAAATACTCTGTAAGACATGGCCAATTATCTAATGCTTTGTTTGTGCATTTGTCAGAAAAAGCTCACCAAATTGATTGGGAGAGTGCGTCTTCAATAACAAATTGTAAAAGCACCTATAACAGAAACATAATTGAATCCGCTTTGATACAGATCACCAAAGAAAGTAATTTGAATATTAGCAGTGGTCTATATAACTTAGATCCATTTCTAATAGATCAGCTAAAGGGCGATTTAAGTAGAATCATTGAAAAACATTTGTCTCACTAATTTTTGTATATATTTACCTCTTTATGTTATAATTACCTATGTATTATGCTAGTATGTCTGCTGTATCAGATGGGCCATTGGGCTACATCGGATGGGCCAATTGGGTGCATCTGATGGGCCAATGGGCCTTCTGCGTTGTCCAAGTATTGTACCTCACCTTACTTCACCACTCTCTCCTGCCTATTTATACCCATCACTCGATCTGTAAAATGACCTTCTGAAGATGTATTTAATATACGAAAGTACTTAAGGAAATTTCCTGTTTCATTTTTCCTCCGTGGTCTGACATTGTCACATTCTTAATCACGTGTTTATTTTCGTGATATACACACACATATATATATGTGTGTGTATATATATATATATATATATATATATATATATATATATATATATATATATATATATATATATATATATATATATATGTCGTACCTAATAGCCAGAACGCACTTCTCAGCCTAGTATGCAAGGCCCGATTTGCCTAATAAGCCAATTTTTCATGAATTAATGTTTTTTCGACTACCTAACCTAACCTAACCTAACTTTTTCGGCTACCTAACCTAACCTAACCTATAAAGATTGGTTAGGTTAGGTTAGGTAGGGTTGGTTAGGTTCGGGCATATATCTACGTTAATTTTTACTCCAATAAAAAAAAATTGAACTTATACATAAGGAAATGGGTAGATTTATCATTTCATAAGAAAAAAATTAGAGAAAATATATTAATTCGGGAAAACTTGGCTTATTAGGCAAATCGGGCCTTGCATAGTAGGCTGAGAAGTGCGTTCTGGCTACTAGGTACGACATATATATATATATATATATATATATATATATATATATATATATATATATATATATATATATATATATATATATATATATATATATATATATATAATGTTGTAAATTGACAGGTTTAAGTTCAGGGGAATTCCTGAGTAAACTCTGATGGAAGAAATGGTGTTTGTTAATTTACAGCACACACAACCTGACGGGCCAAAATCGACGTGTTATCGAAAAAAAAAAATTCAAGCCGGATACTCCATGCGGCTTCATGCAGGTCGGCGTTCAATCCCCGTTATCGTTATTGTACTTCACAAAGACACACATGATTTATGGTTCACTTGTCGACCCCAAAGAAACCATTCCAACGTCCTGTCTAACCAAAAAGCGATATTTTCTCAAATATAAATTTATAATTATGTATATTGGAATTTATGTTAGATGATTTTGATGTTAGATGATGTTAATTTATATATGTAATTTATGTTATGTTAGTTAGGGGTAGGAGAGGTTAGGTACTTTGGTTCTGTTAAAAAATTATTCAACTCGTCCTCAGGCTAGGGTCGTTAAAGCAGCGGCTTTCCCCAACACGCATTCATCAATTTTAACATATTGTTATTAAAGAAAATTAGGTTGGTTCCCATTTATAAATTCATGAATAGAGAAATTTCAT
Source organism: Procambarus clarkii (assembly GCF_040958095.1). Taxonomy (NCBI): domain Eukaryota; kingdom Metazoa; phylum Arthropoda; class Malacostraca; order Decapoda; family Cambaridae; genus Procambarus; species Procambarus clarkii. The sequence continues at coordinate 9,735,748 of NC_091163.1, forward strand.
TAACGTGAGGAATCACTGCGAAAAGTAGTAGGAGAGAATTATGAGGGGAAAGCGTCAAGCCATTACGACTATATAGCACTTGGAAGGGGTCAGGATAAGGATTTGTGATGGGACGGGGGGGGGGAGAAGGAATGATGCCCAACCACTTGGACGGTCGGGGATTGAACGCCGACCTGCATGTAGCGAGTCTGGGTATACCCAGAACGTAGGTTCGAATCCTACTCACGACTCCTACTGATGTTCTCATATAAATTAATATTATAATACATTAAAATTCTATGTATTTTTGAACCGCAAATGTTTATGAATAAAAAATGGTTTACACACAACCGATGACGTTCCAACATTTATCGAGCAGTGCTTCGCTAACGACCTGTGTTCGAATCGCAACCCTGTAAATGCTTCATCCACGTACTGCAAATACAACAGCCCGTCCTCGCATACAAAGATCCAAGCTCGTTAATCCAGCCGCCAAACCCTCTGTTTATGAAGGAAAAACGGGTTTACACACGACTCACAACTGATAACGTTCGAACACTTTCGTAACAAGTGCTTCACTGACGACTTGTGTTCGAACCACAACGCTATAAATGCTTCACCCACGTACTACAGATACAAATAATCGCCAACAAAACCTAAACACCTAACCTAACCTAACCTAACCTAACCTAACCTAACCTAACCTAACCTAACCAATGACTATATATGCACAATATGCTAATATACAATAATATTAATTTATATTTGAGAAAATTCCCATTTTGAATGAACAGCATGTAAAAGTTTATGACTGCGTCTGTGGGGTCGACCGCTGGATGGAATGGACTTGAGTCGAGGACGGGATGGCTTGGCGCTTTCCCCCTTGATCATTCCCTACCCTTCGCTCATGCCGTTGCGAGCGGAAGCTCCACGCAACACCTCTGCTCCAACGGCCGCTTTACGTTCGTATAATATTCATATGTATTACCGTCATATTTCATATTAATTCACATGTTGACCAGACCACACACTAGAAGGTGAAGGGACGACGACGTTTCGGTCCGTCCTGGACCATTCTCAAGTCCATTGTGAATGGTCACAATCTCAATTGTGAATGGTCACAATCGACTTGAGAATGGTCCAGGACGGACCGAAACGTCGTCGTCCCTTCACCTTCTAGTGTGTGTGGTCTGGTCAACATACTTTAGCCACGTTGAGAAACATCGTTGAGAAACATCGTTGGGAAACATCTTTGAGAAACATCGTTGAGAAACATCGTTGAGAAACATCGTTGAGAAACATCGTTGAGAAACATCGTTGAGAAACATCGTTGAGAAACATCTTTGGGAAACATCGTTGAGAAACATCTTTGGGAAACATCGTTGAGAAACATCTTTGGGAAACATCGTTGAGAAACATCGTTGAGAAACATCGTTGGGAAACATCGTTGAGAAACATCGTTGAGAAACATCGTTGAGAAACATCGTTGAGAAACATCGTTGAGAAACATCGTTGAGAAACATCGTCGAGAAACATCTTTGAGAAACATCGTTGAGAAACATCGTTGGGAAACATCGTTGGGAAACATCTTTGAGAAACATCGTTGAGAAACATCTTTGAGAAACATCGTTGAGAAACATCGTTGGGAAACATCGTTGGGAAACATCTTTGAGAAACATCGTTGAGAAACATCGTTGAGAAACATCGTTGAGAAACATCTTTGAGAAACATCGTTGAGAAACATCGTTGGGAAACATCGTTGGGAAACATCTTTGAGAAACATCGTTGAGAAACATCGTTGAGAAACATCTTTGAGAAACATCGTTGAGAAACATCGTTGAGAAACATCTTTGAGAAACATCGTTGAGAAACATCGTTGGGAAACATCGTTGGGAAACATCTTTGAGAAACATCGTTGAGAAACATCGTTGAGAAACATCGTTGGGAAACATCGTTGAGAAACATCGTTGAGAAACATCGTTGAGAAACATCGTTGAGAAACATCGTTGAGAAACATCGTTGAGAAACATCGTTGGGAAACATCTTTGAGAAACATCGTTGAGAAACATCGTTGAGAAACATCGTTGAGAAACATCGTTTTGAGAAACATCGTTGAGAAACATCGTTGAGAAACATCGTTGAGAAACATCGTTGGGAAACATCTTTGAGAAACATCGTTGAGAAACATCGTTGAGAAACATCGTTGAGAAACATCGTTGGGAAACATCGTTGAGAAACATCGTTGAGAAACATCGTTGAGAAACATCGTTGAGAAACATCGTTGAGAAACATCGTTGAGAAACATCGTTGGGAAACATCGTTGGGAAACATCTTTGAGAAACATCGTTGAGAAACATCGTTGAGAAACATCGTTGGGAAACATCGTTGAGAAACATCGTTGAGAAACATCGTTGAGAAACATCGTTGAGAAACATCGTTGAGAAACATCGTTGGGAAACATCGTTGAGAAACATCGTTGAGAAACATCGTTGAGAAACATCGTTGAGAAACATCTTTGGGAAACATCGTTGAGAAACATCGTTGAGAAACATCGTTGAGAAACATCGTTGAGAAACATCGTTGAGAAACATCGTTGAGAAACATCGTTGAGAAACATCGTTGAGAAACATCTTTGAGAAACATCGTTGGGAAACATCGTTGGGAAACATCGTTGGGAAACATCGTTGGGAAACATCGTTGGGAAACATCGTTGAGAAACATCGTTGGGAAACATCGTTGGGAAACATCGTTGAGAAACATCGTTGAGAAACATCGTTGAGAAACATCGTTGAGAAACATCGTTGAGAAACATCGTTGAGAAACATCGTTGAGAAACATCGTTGGGAAACATCGTTGAGAAACATCGTTGAGAAACATCGTTGAGAAACATCGTTGAGAAACATCGTTGAGAAACATCGTTGAGAAACATCGTTGAGAAACATCGTTGAGAAACATCGTTGAGAAACATCGTTGGGAAACATCGTTGGGAAACATCGTTGGGAAACATCGTTGAGAAACATCGTAACATTATCGCGTCAACGATAAGTTCAATGATAAATATTCTTTGCCGTGTCATCTCGGTTGTTAGGGAGACTGCAGAGCGAATTATTTAATGTCTAGTGAAATTGTTATATATTTTTCAGCTTCGAGTCTCTTGAGCATAGTTCAAATACAGCTTTAGTGGAGTGTGGTTTCCGTAATAGCGAAATGGGTCGAGTCGTTGTGACTTGTTGTAGCAAGATTTAATACAATAACGAAACAAGTGCCACAAAAATGGTTTGAAACCTGCTTTTAACTATAAATAATGATGCTACTTTTCTAGCTAATGTTTTGGTTAAAATTAACACATTTAATTTAACAAATTAATATTTAATAAATTTAATAAATTAATTTAATTAAATTAAGGTTAAATTTAATAAAATTAAAAAATGGTTTGAAACCTGCTTTTAACTATAAATAATAATGCTACTTTTCTAGCTTATAATGTTTTGGTTAAAATTAACACATTGAGATGTTACGTTACAAGTTAAGCAGCAGCAAGTCATTCCTTGAATATTATTGTATCGTAGAACTGTCATGTATAATGTGATGTATTATACATGACAGTCTACGTGTGGTGTAGAGCTTTCAAATGGTATGCAACGCGTTGCAATATTGTAACGTGTTGGGTCGTAGCACTGTCACGTGTTATTAATAATTACCAGACTTAACATAAGAACAACATATGTACTGTGGAGGCCATATTCACACCGGGTCCGTCCCTGTTGGGCACATGCCCACCGGTAATGAACGTGATCTGTGATTACTTGACGCTGATTACTCCCCACGTCGATGTAAATTCACCTGATGTGAATATTCAGTGGGAGTTTAGGCGAGCTGGTGTTATATGTAACGTAACACGGTGTGTTATGTTAAGAGGTGAGGGAGGGAATGAGGGAGAGGTACGGTGAAGAACCGAGTGATATAGTGAGGGAGGAAGAAGTATAGTGAAGGAGGAAAAAGTATCACGAGGGAGGGAATGATAGGATGAAGAAAGGGGAGATGTTTACAGAGAGGAGAAGGAAAGTTATGGTGAGAAAGAGAGAGAGAGAGAGAGAGAGAGAGAGAGGTATGGTGCTGGATGATGATGGTGGTGGTGGGGGGGGGGGAAGTATAGTGAATCAGGGAACTTGGTCTCGCTCGAGAGCTGGTCAGTTTGGCCTCGACTTCGGAAGCGAGAGGACGTCGGTGCCGACGCTCCGTCTCTCTCACTGAAACTTGTTGAACTTAACACACATTCTCCCCCCCCCCCCCTCCCCCGCCACTTAAACCTTCGACTTAAAATGTCATCTATGCCAGTTGCAAGCGCTGGGAGCTGACAGCCGCGTTCTTGCACGTACAGACAGACATAAAGTGATGACCTCTACAACAACAACCTCTTGACCTCTTAACAACACCCCAGTGGTTGTTAAGGAGTTGTGGTCATACTCATCACAGTGGGTAT
>NC_091163.1:9745209-9750209 GCF_040958095.1 Procambarus clarkii
GTTTTAAGTAACCTAACCTAACCTAACCTAACCTAACCTAACCTAACCTAACCTAACCTGGCGAGCACAGAGGTGTTGCAACTGATTGTTCAATGTTGACATAGCATAATGAACAGTGCTGTCTTAAAACCCGGTGTACAATTGCTTCTAAACCGGGTGTACAGTGTTTGGTTTACTGAGTTTACACTTGTGTGTGAACCCACAAGTGAGTTCTCTTGTAGTGTGATATCAACAGTTTTGTTGAGATGGTTGATAAGCTCGAGGGTGTTTACGTCCACTTTCACAGTACTATATGTTCACTCTCACAGTACCTTGTCCACTCTCACAGTACCTTGTCCACTCTCACAGTACCTTGTCCACTCTCACAGTACCTTGTCCACTCTCATAGTACCTTGCACACTCTCACAGTACCTTGTCCACTCTCATAGTACCTTGCACACTCTCACAGTACCTTGTCCACTCTCACAGTACCTTGCACACTCTCACAGTACCTTGTCCACTCTCACAGTACCTTGTCCACTCTCACAGTACCTTGTCCACTCTCATAGTACCTTGTCCACTCTCACAGTACCTTGCACACTCTCACATTACCTTGTCCACTCTCACAGTACCTTGCACACTCTCATAGTACCTTGTCCACTCTCACAGTACCTTGCACACTCTCATAGTACCTTGTCCACTCTCACAGTACCTTGCACACTCTCACAGTACCTTGTCCACTCTCACAGTACCTTGCACACTCTCACAGTACCTTGCACACTCTCACAGTACCATGCCCACTCTCACAGCACCATGCCCACTCTCACAGTACCTGGTCCACTCTCACAGTACCTTGCACACTCTCACAGTACCTTGTCCACTCTCACAGTACCTTGCACACTCTCACAGCACCATGCCCACTCTCACAGTACCTTGCACACTCTCACAGTACCTTGCACACTCTCACAGCACCATGCCCACTCTCACAGTACCTTGCACACTCTCACAGTACCTGGTTCACTCTCATAGTACCTGGTTCATTCTCACAGCACCATGCCCACTCTCACAGTACCTTGCACACTCTCACAGTACCTTGTCCACTCTCACAGTACCTGGTTCACTCTCACAGCACCATGCCCTCTCACCACTGGTTAGCAATAAAATCAAAGGTTTCCAGTAAATATGTTCAGCGTACGGTGTATAGTCAGCCTCAGCTTTTAACAACACCTGACACACACATATGTGAGTAGTCTCTCAGCTGACACACACACACACACACACACACACACACACACACACACACACACACACACACACACATATATATATATATATATTTGAGTGAGGTGGGAAGGGTGATGTGGCATTACATTTGAGTGAGGTGGGAAGGATGATGTGGCATTAACACAAGACAGAACACTAGAGGATATTAATAGGGTATTAAAAGTATCAACACAAGACAGAACACGAAAAAATGGGTATTGAATAGAAGTGTTTGTAGAAAGCCTATTGGGCCTATTGGTATCAAGAAATATGGACCAATAGGCTTTCTACAAACACTTCTATTCAATACCCATTTTTTCGTGTTCTGTCTTGTGTTGATACTTTTAATACCCTATTAATATCCTCTAGTGTTCTGTCTTGTGTTAATGCCACATCATCCTTCCCACCTCACTCAAATATATATATATATATATATATATATATATATATATATATATATATATATATATATATATATATATATATATAATATATTATAATGAGCCCTCAGATAATATTACTTTCCTCCAGAGACTAAAACTTTTCTCAGCAAACTCAGAATTTTTTATATCGTTAAAGGTTTATTAGTATTTCCTCATATGTATGAACGTTTGGTTAAGTTAACTATGGACAGGTAATGAGGATTGCCAGGGAGAGGAGGGGTGTTAATATGAGGTAATGAGTGTATAATGAGAGTGTATAATGAAACACCTTGGCGTGTTGATCGCCGCTGCTAGTGAAACTGGGAACTAAACTAGGAACCGAATTACAGTGAGTGCTGTAATGGTCCCTAATCAGCTCGTCCTCCAAAAAATTGGGGAGGTAAATGTAAGAGCACAAATAAGTGCAATTATGTACTATTCATAGCAGTCAGGTATTGTACTTATTTTCACTTAGTATTAAATCGTACCGTCAAATATATATTGTGAATATTTGAGTTTACCTGAAAAACTTAATAGAAAACCACGACCTCGCCTAACCGTCTTAGTTTTTGAAGATAATAATTTTATTGCTTCTTAATTACAATTAATACTTAACCTATAGCTATATTGATGTTATAGTTTTATAAAACTAATAAAACAAAACTAAAATATATCAATAAATTGTAAAGTATCTCAGGATATTTTTCAATTTTGTATAAAATCTCTTGTGTTTAATAAAACTGAAAAAGAAATTTCTGATATTTAAAACTTGTGTTTATTAATTAGAACATTAAAGTTTTATCTTAAAATTCTCAGTGTCTTAACAGAAAACGAAGTGAAAATATGGGGCGGTAAACGTAATATCTTCGTAAGTGTAATTATGTACTGAGTATAACAGTAAGAAAACGTACATATTATTAAATCGTACTGTCAATTCGGAGGATGGGTTGCCCTAATACATGACTTGAGGTTTGATGGCCATTGTAACTTGTTTTACTTGTGTAGCCATGAGTTTTTGTGTCTTTTTACCTCGTATGTATAAGTAAGCTCGTGATATATATAGTTGCTCTAAGCTAATTGCTCAAGTGTTTAAATTCTGTCAGGAAAACATCTGAGGCAGCTGTATGTAATCTCTTGTTGTCATGTCTATAACTAATATATTCACGTCAGGTCTGTGGTTCTTGCGTTAAATGTCACCCAGTTTTGTTTACAATTATTTAAACACACTTGCACTCCTGCAATGTTGCTCATTTAACAGTGCTTGTTTGGTGATGTGCTCAATCAACCTGTCCTCTTGCAAAGAACGTCGCTTTTCGCTCGTAGGCTTTACATAAGGTCAACAATTGTCGTACTAGAAAGTGGAAGCGGCTGGCGAAAGTGACGTACTGTCCCGTTTTCTGTTGTGGGTCCTCGGGTAGGTTAGGAGAGACCACTTTAAACTGACCATTTTCTTGATGTTGGGAAAACCTTATAGGAGAACTGTTTCAACTGCGAGATATTATTATTTCACAACCATATTCCCATGCCAACATTTCCTATACTAATATTCCCATACCAATATTCCCATACCAATATTTCTAACTCGATATTTAAAACAGTTCATCCTGCCATGCAAGAGAATGTATACGTGAATAAATGTATACAATAGAGACACGCTGCGATATATTGCATTAAATATACATCAGAATGCATCAGTTAACATACATTTGAAAATATATATAAATAAGGTTTAACTTGGAAAAGTTATATAAAATAAAGGATAAAACTTGTTTAATTTTTTAGGGCGGCTTTGACCAAAACGCTGAATATTTCCTTAATAATAAAATAGCATATAACTAATGTCAATTAATAATGCATATGAAAAATCGTAAAATGTTAATAATTAGTTTAAAATTATATAATTTACAAAGACAATAAACAGAAATGAAATTGTTGAAGAAAAGACATTACGAGTTTTATGGGTTATTGGATCTGAAGCGCCCGGCAATGGTCGGTATTTACCTGCTCCTGTGAGGTGCTGGGAGTGTACTCACCTAGTAGTGCTTGCGGGGGTTGAGCTCTGGCTCTTTGGTCCCGCCTCTCAACTGGTGTACAGATTCCTGAGCCTACTGGGCTCTATCATATCTACATTTGACACTGTGTATGGAGTCAGCCTCCACCACATCACTTCCTAGTGCATTCCATTTATTAACTACTCTGACACTGAAAAGGTTCTTTCTGACGTCCCTGTGGCTCATTTGGGTACTCAGCTTCCACCTGTGTCCCCTTCGCGTACCATCCGTGTTATGTAATCCATCCTTGTCTACCCGGAGCTGGTCGGCCGAGCGGACAGCACACTGGACTTGTGATCCTGTGGTCCCGGGTTTGATCCCAGGCGCCGGCGAGAAACAATGGACAGAGTTTCTTTCACCCTATGCCACTGTTACCTAGCAGTAAAATAGGTACCTGGGTGTTAGTCAGCTGTCACGGGCTGCTTCCTGGGGGTGGAGGCCTGGTCGAGGACCGGGCCGCGGGGACACTAAAGCCCCGAAATCATCTCGAGATAACCTCGAGGGAACCCTGTCAATTCCCCTGAGAATTTTGCATGTGGTGATCATGTCTCCTGTAGCTCTCCTGTCTTCCAGCGACGTGAGGGGCAGTTCACGTAGTCTGTCCTCATAACTCATGCCTCTTACTTCTGGGACTAGCCTAGTGGCATACCTCTGAACTTTTTCCAGCTTCGTCTTGTGCTTGACAAGGTATGGGCTCCATGCTGGGGCCGCATACTCCAGGATTGGTCTTACATATGTGGTATTCAAGATTCTGAAAGATTCCTTACGCAGGTTTCTGAAAGCAGTTCTGATGTTAGCCAGCCTCGTTATTGTGGTGCATGGTTGTGGATGCGAGGTGACTCAAGCTTCACCCTTCCCTATACTACACTCGTTATTGTTGTTTCAGATTTAGCTAATCAGAACGAAGTGTCCATGTAGCACGGTCTATGGTGAGCCCGTGTACTACACTCTTGTTGTTGTTTAATATTCACCACCCGGAACAAAAAGTTCCAAGGAGCACGGGCTATGGTGAGCCCGTCTAGCTAGCATTCTGTTGTTGTTTCGCTACCTGGAACATGCAGTTCCAAGCAGCACGGGCTATGGTGAGCCCGTAACGCCTGTAACTTGTAGTTAGCTTATTAAGTTTTACGTCAACTGCTGCGGTGTTCACGATGGTAAAATCATATGTAAAAATTAATTTTGCTTTGCTACTTTTGGATTTGTTATACTTTGATAAATTGTATTTAAATATTTATTTTTATTTGTTATACATAATATATTTCTTTCTTGCTTCTATGGGAAAAAT
>NC_091163.1:9757709-9812709 GCF_040958095.1 Procambarus clarkii
CAGGTGTGTACCACAGAACAGGACAGGTGTGTATCAAAGCACATAACACCCCAACACTCAGATCCTTCATGTGTTAAGGAACGATAAAGTGCAATTCACGAAGTAATACAATAAACAGTTCAGCTATGAAATAGATTAATTTAATACAAATCATTAAGATATATTGACCAAACCACACACTAGAAAGTGAAGGGACGACGACGACGTTTCGGTCCGTTATGGACCATTCTCTAGTCAGTTCACAATCGACTTGAGAATGGTTCAGGACGGACCGAAACGTCGTCGTCCCTTTACTTTCGAGTGAGTGATTTTGTCAACATATTTCAACCACGTTATTGTAACTCATCGTCTGGATTAAGATATACTTGTGTTGAGCATTTAATGTTCGTAATTCTGAGAGACATTACTATCCTCCCACCTCAGTCGCTAGTCTTAGTCTATACTCTAATCTATTAGTCTATTAGTATTAGTAATATAATAGGTTTATAGGAGATTTTTACATTTCAACGGGAATTCAAAAATTCATCGCCTTCTCCTGTAAGACAGTATAGCATTCATAGCGACTAGTTGGCTTCCACCAGTCTCAGGAGACTATGGAGTTGCGCTCTGGTTGTCGGTGTGGAGTGGCCTCTCCAGGGTGCAAAGCCAGGGGTAGGTTCATACGGGGGAGAAGCTGTAACCCATGCAGCAGGACACCGCTCTCCACGGCGCCTAGTCTCCAATGGAAAGGCAAACGCCAATACGATTGGTTCCAGCGCCGTCGCAGGAAGTGTCCGAACGAGGTTGAAGGCAACAACGATCTGCCCCCCAGGGGCTCCAGCTCCGGAGTTGACCTCGAAGTTGGTTTAAAAAAAAGGCACAAAGCACGTAAGAAAGAGCTTATAACACCCTTCACTTTCATTCTTAACGAATAATTGCAGTCGGAGTAAATGGCCGGAATGTTGAAGAGTTGGAAAATGTTTATTATGTTATGACATAATAAAGAGAATTATGTCTATTAACCCCTTTAAGAAGGGGGAATAGATCCCTTGCGTCGAGCCATTTACCTTAACGTCTACTGCGGAAAAATGGCTTGAATCGCAAGTCGCAAAAGCCAATTCGTCTTCATCTTGAAAAACAGATTTATGAAGGGTTTTCACATCATGTCTTTACGAGGGGTCGCTCAAGTGTGATCAATTTCCTTTCATTTCATTCCAGCATATTGGATGTGGGTTGATTGTGGGACGGATTGTAATGCTGATTTTTCTAACATTTCTAACAGATTAGAAAGGTAGAGGCCCTCTATGATATTCAGAGTGCTCTCTTATGTGAAAGGTACTGTATTTTCTCTATACATACGAGGCATAAACGGCAAGATAATGTATTTTCTCTATATATTTGTGGCTTAAACCCCAAGATAGTGTATTGTCTCTCGACTACGCTTAAGAACCTTTCGGTGCTTTATATTTGGAACCGTTCAGAGCATTGCTCAAAATCTTTAGTGCCAAACAGGCTTTGCCTTGAGATACTTCTATCAGTAATGTCATTTTTAAAACAAGTTCTAGAACCAGAGTCACACACGAACAAGAACCAGTCATAGGATTAAGAACAAGATCGACAGGAATGGAAATCAGAATGACAGAACTAAGAACCAGTGACAGGAACAAGAACCAGGAACCAGAGCCACGGGATATTGCAAAGTGAAGATGCTTGAGGAAAATTGCCCAAGAGTTCAGGGGTGACAGGACACTATGTTATTACAGTGTTCCTCACACACACACACACACACACACACACACACACACACACACACACACACACACACACACACACACACACACACACACACACACACACACACACACACACAGAAGAGTAAGGGAAGACATGATCACTACCTTCAAAATTCGCAGGGGAATTGACAGGGTAGATAAAGATAAGCTGTTTAACACGGGTGGGACGCGAACAAGGGGACACAAGTGGAACCTGAGTACCCATATGAGCCACAGGGACGTAAGAAAGATTTTTTTTCAGTGTCAGAGTAGTTAACGGATGGAATACATTAGGCAGTGATGTGGTGGAGGCTGACTCCATACACAGTTTCAAGTGTAGATATGATAGAGCCCAGTAGGTTCAGGAATCTGTACACCAGTTGATTGACGGTTGAGAGGCGGGACCATAGAGCCAGAGCTCAAGCACAATTAGGTGAGTACACACACACACACACAAAATAATATAACTACTCGGGGCTGATTTGAAAATAAAAGATATTGACTGTAAAATATAAATAAATCCTATTCGTTTCCAACACATAAGAAGAAATGGACCATAAAGCCTCAGATGGTGAGGACACCAGTCGCTGTGGAGGCGGCCTCCGCTCTCTCAGTGCTGACCGGACGAGCCAACTGTTGTGGTTGGCACTGTACGCTTGAATCTCATGATAAACTGTGACATCACAGATGTCACCATAAGTCGGAGGACCTTGCTGCGGGTGGGTGCGGGCTGGTCCTGGTCATCTATCTCCAGCATTACTTCCTTACTTCCTACACTGCTCCTGCTGCTGGTGTCTGTGGTGGTGGTGTCCGTGCGGGTAGGAGGTTCCTCTTGTCCGGTGGTGTCCGTGCGTGTAGGAGGTTCCTCTTGTCCGGTGGTGTCAGGTCCAGACTCCACGTCGTTGGGGTCGGAGGAGGAGGTCCCGCGGTGTCTCCTGGTGCAGTAACTTTTAATGGACACCAAACTTGTCGCCCCAAGAACTAGCACCTTCAAAACCCAGAACCAAAATGGTCCGCTTCTACTGATCTTATGGAAATCTTAGATGGGTGCACCTCCTACTGATTCCTTCATAAGCTGGATTTGAAGGTAGTAGACAAAGGTGAGTGCATTTTGGGACTGGTCGTCACCCCAGATGAGTGCAAACATTGCCCATGCCCCCACACAGCTACACAATACCTTATACCTTGCGCTCAGGTAACTAAGAAGCCAAAGGGAAAGCACTGCTGTGAGGAGGATCCCGTAAGCGATTACGTGCGACACAATAGTATCGCTTTCTTCCTCGCTAATTTCCTTCTTCAGGAAATCTTTTGTCCGAACTATGAGTTCTTGAGCCGTCTTGAGAAGAGTTTCCTAGTCCGTAGCCGATAGTTTAACCTTCGTCAATAACTCTTTAACACTCTTGAAACTCTCCTTACTGGTGTGGAGAAGGTCTTGGGAGTCCGATAGGTCGTACATCCCATAAAAGAGGCATCCGTAGTCGACCATCAATACGACGACCAAGACTACCTCTGCTACCCACACGTACCAACGCTTACCTTCAAACATCATCATAAACTAACTTAACCAAACTAAGAAAATTACTAAAACAAATCCTTGTAGTAAATAATTTTACCAAACTATCTGTGCTGTTCGCCCGATCTGGTCAACATATCATACATAGAATTAATATAGTCAGGTTGGAATATGTACACTGCAGCGGTCGTAATATAGCCGGCTTAGAACTTTATGAACTTTAAAGTGTGTGAACTTTGATGTGTTGTGGTGACTCCTCGTCTTGCTGTCATGTGGGGGAACCTTTCTTTATTGTGTTGAGTACAGCTTAAGCTGCAGGGAAAGATAGAATAAGTGTTGAGTAAGATTAAGCTGCCGGAGATAAACATACAGAAGAAGATAAGATAATTGGAGAGGAATGTGATACGAAGAGGAGTGGAAAACGGAGTTGACTAGAGAATAATGAGTGCGGGTATTTACTAGAAAAGAATGAGTATTTCGAGGGTGAAGACACACTCATTCACTCACAAGGAGGTTGTGGCCACAATTAAGGTGTGGGTGTTGGTGTAAGTATCTGTTGGAGTGTGGTGGTGCCTGTCTGTCCCAGACAGGCGCTGTATAATGTGAATGATATCATGAATGAACCAGTAATATTTGTGAATGATTGTCAGTTAATAAACCTTTAACTTCCTCTGCCTACATTAATGAGGTAGAGTGCCTCACTGTGAGGTAGAGTGCCTCACTGTGAGGTAGAGTGCCTCACTGTGAGGCATTACCTCCTTCTTCTTGCTACAACTTTGTGGCACCAACATGGAGTTGATGCCAGCCTCACACTATGGCACTCTGCCTCATTTATATGATATATTTACTCGTTATAAACTCTTATCCAGGCGCATGTCGTGAGGTATTCATACTCATGTTTCCTCACACACACTCATCATGTCCGGCCTTGCGGGATTCTCATCACCTTTACATTACTCATTCACTCAACATTTCCTCACTATCTCAGATTACTCTCCTCCATCTTTTCCTTCTATTGACATTTACTCAGCATTTACTCAGCATGGGTAGGGAAGGTGGTGAAGGGTAGGGAAGGTGGTGAAGGGTAGGGAAGGTGGTGAAGGGTAGGGAAGGTGGTGAAGGGTAGGGAAGGTGGTGAAGGGTAGGGAAGGTGGTGAAGGGTAGGGAAGGTGGTGAAGGGTAGGGAAGGTGGTGAAGGGTAGGGAAGGTGGTGAAGGGTAGGGAAGGTGGTGAAGGGTAGGGAAGGTGGTGGAGGGTAGGGAAGGTGGTGAAGGGTAGGGAAGGTGGTGGAGGGTAGGGAAGGTGGTGAAGGGTAGGGAAGGTGGTGAAGGGTAGGGAAGGTGGTGAAGGGTAGGGAAGGTGGTGAAGGGTAGGGAAGGTGGTGAAGGGTAGGGAAGGTGGTGAAGGACCCTCTGGATTTGTATCTTTGGGGGCACTCACTTCTACCGTTCAGGCATAATCCTATGTTGGTGGGCTTAGTATATACGTTGGTGCTTAAAGAGGTTCCTGTTTTTGTTATTAGTACATCCAAGAATGGCAGACTATTATTTTCACTATTTCCATGTGTAAATCGGAGTACCGACTTTCTCTCTAGATGGCTTTTTAGATCAATTAGTTCGTCTGAGTCTCTTACTATGACGAATATGTCGTCTACATAACGGCAGTATACAATTGATTTTTGTCTGCTACTGAAGACTCTGTCTTCGACTCATGGTGGGAAGACTGCCGCGGGCAGGTGTCTGAAGACACTTGCCCCCACGAAGGATGTAACCTACAATCTAAGTACATAGGTATAACATCGACCAAGCTGACGAGGCGTTTGACCTGTCATCTTCAATCCGGTGCCCCCAGGAATCACATGAGACAAGCTCATGACATCACCCTAACAAGAGAAATGTTAAATAAAAACACTTGTATAATAAACAAAACCCAAGATGTAAGAAGATTACAAATTCTTGAAGCAATCCATATAAAAGTAGAACAACCCACCATAAATATTCAAATTACGGAACTATTCACTCTACCCATCTTGAGAGTAAGAATAAGACCAGAACGTCAAGATGCCAACACATATATATTGTTGGCAATATATATATATATATATATATATATATATATATATATATATATATATATATATATATATATATATATCTATATATCCACCTCTATATATATATATATATATATATATATATATATATATGTGTATATATATATATATATATATATATATATATATATATATATATATATATATATATATATATATATATATATATATAATATACATTGCATGTTGTATATAATCACACTGGCTTAGCTCTCTTCTCAAAATTACCTTGCATTACCCTAAATAGATGTTCAATGTTTTTGTTTACAACAACATTGACACATCGGTACTTGGAACAAAAATTTCCAAGTAGCACGGGCTATGGTGAGCCCGTAGTTAGATGTTCAAGTAATTAATTAAAGATCTAGTCAGAAATGTCAATATTTCAGCAAATATCTGAAGTTTATGATCAAGCAGTTGTATAAATAAGCAAGCAGGTAATTAACTAATCCAGCAATGAGGAACTAAATATTTCAGAATAAGTTTCTATCTTTTACCTTCAGGAACTAATTAGGAATGTATTGGGGGTGCATAGTAAACAAGATTAGTTTCCAGGCTCTGAAAATGAGAATGATTTTTTTTTTTTTTGGTGTATATATTTTTTCTACCTTTGAGTGTTTTCAATCCACGAGATCATTACCCCGGCCAATTCCAGTTGAAATTGTGCCGAGTGCGTTAAGCTGGATCGTAAATAACTTTTACTATTTGATAAAAACACATTTTTTTGGCGAAATATTGGAACAAAACTCACGTAGACTCAAGTAAAAACTTTAGTCTCATCAGCGCGAGTGACACAGCACAGCTTTTGTCAAGTAAGCGTGGGGGGGGGGGAAATATAATACTAAAGATTATCTGGTTGAAGTGTTTCATTGGGACTGTATAAAGTATAGGAGAGAGAAGTGACGAATGATTCTGAGCTGTGCAGGAAGGGGAAGCTGGTGGTATGACTGAGCAGGAAGTGCAGAGTGATGGTATTGCTGTGCAAGATTCGATAGCAAAATCTCCATCAATAAGAAAGATTCCTTTTTTACCATGATTCAGAGAGAGAGAAATAACATAATATTAATATTCGACATGCAGGGTTGTCTGCCCTCCTCTCCCCCTCACATCTTCTGCAATCACAGGTTATTGATATGACAATCTGGTTACTTCAGGTCATTTCAGGCTGTTGTTAAGCAGAACAACCTACTTGATATACGGACGTATGTCTCAAGGTGAACCCAGATACAGCGATATATATATATAATTTGCAATTTAGTAAGAAACATGTTCGATATGAGTAATTTAAGTCAAAATTCTTAAAGCTTCTGTAGAAATCCTCGAATTCTGAATGAATAATGTCACTTAGTTTGTCTAGAATTCCCTGGGAAATATATTAAAGTTTCTATTGAGACAACAAACTATAAGACCTGTTATTCAATGTTAGGTCATATAGAGCATGACCCTTAGACACGTAATATGAGTTTATTAATGTGTGTCATTAGGTTAAATGGGACAGGATTTTTAGCCTATTACGAATAGGCTGAAATTTAGTGCAAAATAATTAACAAGAAGGGAACAAGATAGACCAAGAATTACCTGCGTGTTGAAGCTGTGTAGGGCTGTTGACAGCTTCAGGTGTATCTGGTTATTGAACACACACACACACACACACATGTTTTAAATGTGAGTCAGTGTTGGAATGAATGACTCTCTCTCTCTCTCTCTCTCTCTCTCTCTCTCTCTCTCTCTCTCTCTCTCTCTCTCTCTCTCTCTCTCTCTCTCTCTCTCTCTCTCTCTCTCTCTCTCTCTCTCTCTCTCTCTCTCTCTCTCTCTCTCTCTCTCTCTCCCCCCCCCCTCTCTCTCTCTCTCTCTCTCTCTCTCTCTCTCTCTCTCTCTCTCTCTCTCTCTCTCTCTCTCTCTCTCTCTCTCTCTCTCTCTCTCTCTCTCTCCCCTCTCTCTCTCTCTCTCTCTCTCTCTCTCTCTCTCTCTCTCTCTCTCTCTCTCTCTCTCTCTCTCTCTCTCTCTCTCTCTCTCTCTCTCTCTCTCCTGCTGGTGGGTACAGAAGCAGACGAGCTCTGACTCCTGTTAACCAGCTTAGACTTTTCCCTTCCTATAGGTCATGGTAAGCTGTGCCTACCAGTTTTATCCTGGAACAATCGGCTTACTCTCAGGGGCCCCCATCTGCTGCTTGGTGAGTAGGGGGGGATCCTCACCCCCTGGCTTGATCCTCACCCCTGGCTTGATCCTCAAACCTGGCTTGATCCTCACCTCCCTGGCTTGATCCTCACCCCTGGCTTGATCCTCACCCCTGGCTTGATCCTCACCACTGGCTTGATCCTCACCACCCCTGGCTTGATCCTCACGACCGGCTTGATCCTCACCACTGACTTGATCCTCATCACTGGCTTGATCCTCACCCCTGGCTTGATCCTCACCCCTGGCTTGATCCTCACCACTGGCTTGATCCTCACCCCTGGCTTGATCCTCACCCCTGGCTTGATCCTCACCCCTGGCTTGATCCTCACACCCCTTGGCTTGGTCCTCACCCCCCTTGGCTTGATCCTCGCCCCCCTGGCATGAACCTCACCCCCCTGGCTTGATTCTCACACTACTGACTTGATCCTCACACCACTGGCTTGATCCTCACCCTCCTGGTTTGATCCTCACACCTGGCTTGATCCTCACCCCTGGCTTGATCCTCACCACTGGCTTGATCCTCACCCCTGGCTTGATCCTCACCCCTGGCTTGATCCTCACCCGTGGCTTGATCCTCACACCCCTTGGCTTGGTCCTCACCCCCCTTGGCTTGATCCTCGCCCCCCTGGCTTGATCCTCACCCCCCTGGCTTGATTCTCACACTACTGACTTGATCCTCACACCACTGGCTTGATCCTCACCCTCCTGGTTTGATCCTCACACCCCTGGCTTGATCCTCACCACAGGCTTGATCCTCACCACTGGCTTGATCCTCACCACTGGCTTGATCCTCACCTCTGGCTTGATCCTCACACCCCTGGCTTGATCCTCACATCACTGGCTTGATCCTCACCCCCTGGCTTGATCCTCGCCCCCTGGCTTAATCCTCACCCCTGGCTTGATCCTCACCCCTGGCTTGATCCTCACCCCTGGCTTGATCCTTACCCCTGGCTTGATCCTCACCTCTGGCTTGATCCTCACACCCTTGGCTTGATCCTCACACCCTGGGTTGATCCTCACCCATGGCTTGATCCTCACCCCTGGCTTGATCCTCACCCTTGACTTGATCCTCACCACTGGATTAATCCTCACCCTTCTGGCTTGATCCTCACCCGTGGCTTGTTCCTCACCCTGGCTTGATCCTCACCACTGGCTTGATCCTCACACCCTGGCTTGATCCTCACACCCTGGGTTGATCCTCACACCCTGGCTTGATCCACACCCCCCCTGGCTTGATCCTCACCCCTGGCTTGTTCCTCACCCCCTGGCTTGATCCTCACCACTGGCTTGATCCTCACACCCCTTGTCTTGATCCTCACCCCCCTGGCTTGATCCTCACCCCCCTGGCTTGATCCTCACCCCTCTGGCTTGATCCTCACCCCTCTGGCTTGATCCTCACCCCCTGGCTTGATCCTCACCCCCCTGGCTTGATCCTCACCCCCCCTGGCTTGATCCTCACCCCTCTGGCTTACACTCAGTAACCAGTATCAGGTCGGTGGGGGGGGGGGGAGCCAGAGAGTTGAGTGGTGTGTCGTAACTCAGGACTTACGACACTGTCACGCGATCTTAACTATGTGTTGTCTGCGACAGTCAGGCGTTTTGGGTAGGAACGAAAACACCTCGTAATTGGCAGTTACCGAGGACGGGGGCCACGTGCTGTGTTGCTGGGGGTAGTTAAGTCTACCTTGGGTAGCCTGCAGCGTGACTATTCTAATCGGCTGTTTGGACTATCCTAGCGAGCCTTGACGACTATTCTAGCCAGCATTCATGACTATCCTAGCCAGCATTCATGATTATTCTAGCCAGCATTCATGACTATCCTAGTCAGCATTCATGACTATCCTAGCCAGCATTCATGACTATCCTAGTCAGCATTCATGACTATCCTAGCCAGCATTCATGACTATCCTAGTCAGCATTCATGACTATCTTAGTCAGCATTCATGATTATTCTAGCCAGCATTCATGACTATCCTAGCCAGCATTCACGACTATCCTAGCCAGCATTCATGACTATCCTAGTCAGCATTCATGACTATCTTAGCCAGCATTCATGACTATCCTAGTCAGCATTCATGACTATCTTAGTCAGCATTCATGACTATTCTAGCCAGCATTCATGACTATCCTAGCCAGCATTCACGACTATCCTAGCCAGCATTCATGACTATCCTAGCCAGCATTCATGACTATCCTAGCCAGCATTCATGACTATCCTAGCCAGTATTCATGACTATTCTAGTCAGCATTCATGACTATTCTAGCCAGCATTCATGTCTATCTTAGTCAGCATTCATGTCTATCCTTACCAGCATTCATGACTATCCTAGCCAGCATTCATGACTGTCCTAGCCAGCATTCATGACTATCCTAGTCAGTATTCATGACTATCCTAGTCAGCATTCATGTCTATCCTAACCAGCATTCATGACTATCCTAGCCAGCATTTATGACTATTCTAGCCAGCATTCATGACTATCCTAGTCAGCATTCATGACTATCCTAGCCAGCATTCATGACTATTCTAGCCAGCATTCATGATTATCCTAGCCAGCATTCATGACTATTCTAGTCAGCATTCATGTCTATCCTAGTCAGCATTCATGTCTATCTTAGTCAGCATTCATGACTATCCTAGTCAGCATTCATGTCTATCCTAGCCAGCATTCATGACTATCCTAGACAGCATTCATGACTATCCTAGACAGCATTCATGACTATCCTAGTCAGCATTCATGTCTATCCTAGCCAGCATTCATGACTATCCTAGACAGCATTCATGTCTATCCTAGTCAGCATTCATGTCTATCCTAGTCAGCATTCATGTCTATCCTAGCCAGCATTCATGACTATCCTAGACAGCATTCATGACTATCCTAGACAGCATTCATGACTATCCTAGTCAGCATTCATGTCTATCCTAGCCAGCATTCATGACTATCCTAGCCAGCATTCATGACTATCCTAGACAGCATTCATGTCTATCCTAGTCAGCATTCATGTCTATCCTAGTCAGCATTCATGTCTATCCTAGCCAGCATTCATGACTATCCTAGACAGCATTCATGACTATCCTAGACAGCATTCATGACTATCCTAGTCAGCATTCATGTCTATCCTAGCCAGCATTCATGACTATCCTAGCCAGCATTCATGACTATCCTAGTCAGCATTCATGTCTATCCTAGCCAGCATTCATGTCTATCCTAGCCAGCATTCGTGACTATCCTAGACAGCATTCATGACTATCAATCAAAGTATATTTATTTTGTGAAAATTAGATGATAGAATACTTCTTCTCCCTCAGAGTACATGTTGACTTCCACACACTCTTCGAATGCAAATTATTTATCTTACCGCTTATCTTACGTGCCACCTGATCTAGATTCGAAAATTGTCTGTCTTATCCACGCTCAGATATTGTCTGCCTTACCTAGCTACGTATTATTATACTTTCTGCCTTTCCCAGTAAGGTTGACACAAGCTTTCTACTTTACTCAGTCACCTCAACGTACCTAGACACACCTATGTTGCATGATCAATGATCAGCAAGAACTTGAGTCTCGAGTTTGATACCGATCCCCCCCCCAAAAAACTCTCTTTTACAAATAACATCAACACATTAGAGGTTTCTCCTAGATACAGCCAGTCATTGTATTACATTATATAGCAGCATTGTATTAGAACTTTCCCCAAGTTGCAGTCGTTCATTATATTTCACTCCAGGTTACGTATCGCTCATCATCATTCACCAACTAATGATGACACTTAAGGGGGGAGACGTAATGGGGGCCAAGCTCTTAGTGAATTGCACTTACCTGTTAACAGCTTGAAAGAAATTAGGAGTTATTTCAGGTAGGTATTAATGTAGAGGGACAGCGGTGTCTTCTGACGTTGTCACGGTCTCTACAGCGCTCTCGAACACTGTAGAGGGGCGGCGGCTTCCAATAAGGGAGAGGCCAGCTGCCTCCAACAACAGCTAGGGAGATCAGTGGCCTCCATCTATATAAAGAGCAGCTGGCTTCTACACCTGTAGAGGCACGGGCCCTCTCACACACTGTAGAGGGGGCAGCGGTCTACAATTAAGCAGCAGCAAGAGTCACTGTTCCTCAGGAGAGGGCAGATGGCCCCCCTAGACTGTTCTTGGCACTGTTCTTGACATCAACAGTGCCAATAACTTGTCGATCAACAACGTCTTATGAAAACAGAGAAACGACTATGTTTTTGTCGTTTCGGGGATGTTTTTGTCCATCCTCGTTGATGGACAAAAACATCACATTTTATGGACAAAAACATCAGTATTTATGAACAAAAAACTCACCTTCTATGGACAAAAACATCACTGTTTAAGGACAAAAATACGTCTGTGACCCAAAACCTCATCTCTTTAATGTTGTTTCATCACGAGTTGCTTTCAAAAGAAATAATTTAAAGAATGGAAAGAGCGCAGTAGACGTATTGTATATATATATATATATATATATATATATATATATATATATATATATATATATATATATATATATATATATATATATATATATATATACATATACATATACATTTATATATGTATAACGTCATTCATGTGGGCATTAGAAGACTCGAACACCTGACTCCCAACACGGGAGACGGTCGCTCTACCACCTGAGCTACTGTACAAGCCACAGTAGGGAAGGAATCCAATAACTGCTGCCCAAACTGGAACTTTAAGCCTCCGCCTCCCTCGCTCTGCCACTCGAGCACACGAAAATAATCCAACCCCGTGTCACATATATTATCAACTACAATACGCGTGGATAATAATATTTCATTTACCTGCTCGAGGGTGAGTGTGTGTGTGTGGGGTCCAGGATGATGTCGAAGTAAAAATATAAATCCAGGGATTTACATTTACCCTTCTTTAGTGTTTCTTATGATGACCAAACCACCCAGAAGATGTAGAAACGACGATACTGCTTATATATATATATATATATATATATATATATATATATATATATATATATATATATATATATATATATATATATATATATATATATATATATATAGGAGTGGTACCCGGCGGTGCCCGGGATAGTCTGTCTCTCCATCCCGCCTTCTTCACTCCCATTCCCCCCTATCCCCCTCTTTCCACCTGTCCCCCCTCCCACTCTGCCCCCTCACCCTAATCTGCCTACCATCCCCCCCCCCTTCCATTCCAACTTCGAACCGATAGACATTTCCATTTATATATAAAGTAAATAACGTAAACGTAAATAATGAAAACTGATAAGCGCGGGTAAACGGCGGGAGTAACGGCCAACTCGTCCATGATTTTATTTCCAACTTCATGAAAATGTTGTTTAAAAGTATTTACCTTGGCCTACATCCCCAACCAACCTATGTCCATCCCATACCGCAGACCGTTCCCTCTGCAAATTTGAGTGAGGCTAACACTCCCTTCCTCCCCCCCCCCCAAGCGTCTGGCTTTCAACATCTGCCAAACAGTCACAGAAACACAAACATATGAACAAATTCACAAGGGCCGTGACGAAGATTCGAACCTGCGTCAGAGAACATGCGAGACGCTGCCTTAATCGACTGAGCTACGTCTGAGATGCTTTCGGACGCAGGTTCGAATCCCCGTCACGGCCCTTGTGTACTACACACAGAAATGACAATTCCGTGATGCATCAAATGAACAAATCCACAAGGGCCCGTGACGAGGATTCGAACCTGCGTCGATTAACGCAGCGTCTGGGATGCTCTCGGACGCAGGTTCGAATCCTCGTCACGGCCCTTGTGTACTACACACAGAAATCACAATTCCGTGATGCATCAAATGAACAAATCCACAAGGGCCCGTGACGAGGATTCGAACCTGCGTCGATTAACGCAGCGTCTGGGATGCTCTCGGACGCAGGTTCGAATCCCCGTCACGGCCCTTGTGTACTACACACAGAAATCACAATTCCGTGATGCATCAAATGAACAAATCCACAAGGGCCCGTGACGAGGATTCGAACCTGCGTCGATTAACGCAGCGTCTGGGATGCTCTCGGACGCAGGTTCGAATCCTCGTCACGGACCTTTGTGCATTTGTTCATTTGAGGCATCACTCAATTGCGATTTCTGTGTGTAACACAGACACTCTCTCAGTGTAAGTATATCCCGTGTAAAGGTAAGGAGGTGTGTGTGTACCTCAGACACTCCGGGCCAAGCTCTCACACAGGCAAGAAGAATAAAGAAGTGTTATATATGCACGTGCTAAATGAGGTTCTTGGCGACAATATATGAGCGCTCTTAATCTCCAGCTGTGTGCTGTTCCTTGGGCCCGAAGACTGCGTTACGGCCTCCTGAGCCGTGTGTCTTACCCTCAGACATTCCTGTTGAGACTTCTGAGGCAATTTTGTTTACTAGTTGTTTTGATAAGAGCAAGCACCCCCTTACACACACGTGCAAGCATCCCACAACCTCTGCAAGTACCTCACACACACCTGCAAACACCCTACGCATCTGCATGCAAACACACACACACACACACACACACACACACCTGGAAGCATCTTACACCCTTGCAAGCATCCCACACATCTGCAAGTACCTCACACACACCTGCAAACACCCTACGCATCTGCATGCAAACACACACACACACACACACACACACCTGGAAGCATCTTACACCCTTGCAAGCATCCCACACATCTGCAAGTACCTCACACACACCTGCAAACACCCTACGCATCTGCATGCAAACACACACACACACACACACACCTGGAACCATCTTACACCCTTGCAAGCATCCCACACATCTGCAAGTACCTCACACACACCTGCAAACACCCTACGCATCTGCATGCAAACACACACACACACACACCTGGAACCATCTTACATCCTTGCAAGCATCCCACACATCTGCAAGCATTCCACACACCCCCTGCAAGTACCACACACCCCTACAAGCATCCCACACACACCTGCAAGCAGTCTACACATCTGTAAGCACCCCACACACACCTGCAAGCACCTCACACACCTGTTAGCCTGGACCAGAAGTCAGTGTTGAAAGCTCTTTTGTGTTGTATAACATTGTTTTGGGCCCCTGTGCATCAGCTGTGTTGATATGTGTGAACACAAGTGCTCCTGACACCTATGGCAGCATTGTTGATGTCTGACAACGGCTGGCAACGGCTGACGACGGCTGACAGCCTCTCTGGCTGACAACGGCTGAAAGTAAAGTTTCTAATGTCAATGGCAGACTACAGCTTCTGATAACTCCTGCAGATTACAGCCAAACAATGTGTGTTGGGAAGTTGATTCCTAGAAATCCTTAGCTGTGTCTGTATGTTTGTGTGTTTGCCTGTCTGGCCAAGGTTGGAGGCCAGGAGCTAGAGGCTTGCCTGCATGGGAAGGAGTCGAGGCTTGCCTGCATGGGAAGGGGTCGAGGCTTGCCTGCATGGGAAGGGGTCGAGGCTTGCCTGCATGGGAAGGGGTCGAGGCTTGCCTGCATGGGAAGGGGTCGAGGCTTGCCTGCATGGGAAGGGGTCGAGGCTTGCCTGCATGGGAAGGGGTCGAGGCTTGCCTGCATGGGAAGGGGGTCGAGGCTTGCCTGCATGGGAAGGGGTCGAGGCTTGCCTGCATGGGAAGGGGTCGAGGCTTGCCTGCATGGGAAGGGGTCGAGGCTTGCCTGCATGGGAAGGGGTCGAGGCTTGCCTGCATGGGAAGGGGTCGAGGCTTGCCTGCATGCCTGCATGGGAAGGGGTCGAGGCTTGCCTGCATGGGAAGGGGGTCGAGGCTTGCCTGCATGGGAAGGGGTCGAGGCTTGTCTGCATGGGAAGGGGTCGAGGCTTGCCTGCATGGGAAGGGGTCGAGGCTTGCTCCCCCCATGGCCCTAAATAATAGAATCTGAGTTACAATTCTTATTTCTCCGCCTTTTATTTGTATATTTTTCGGTGAAATTACTTATTTGACACAATCCCCCATGGGGAGACCCGGGCACCACCGGGTAACCCATCAAGTAAGAAATATGAATTAGAGTGAAAGAGTGTGAACGTGTCCGAACTACGAGAAACTGCTTGGTGTGGGGGTGGGGTGGGGGGGTAGTGTAGGTGTAATTGGCTGTAAGAAAACCGTAAATTTAAGGATACGAAGTGAATGTTAGAGTGAAGAAAACGGGAGATTGGTGAGACTAAAAATCAATGTGAAAATATTACATAAATGGAGAGGAAAAAATATATGAAGAGAGTCAGGAGAGAGAAAAATGAATGATAAATTATTCATATAAGTGAATAATTTTTTGGAAGTGATTTTTTGGGATGAAAGAAGTGTATATATATATATATATATATATATATATATATATATATATATATATATATATATATATATATATATATATATATATATATATATATTATATTGTATTTATGAGCATGGCGAAAACCTTTTGACACAGTTAATAGAGAAGAATTATAAAGCACCGAGCATGTGCAGTGTGCCGGGAAGTGCTTTGAGAAGAGCTTACAGCCCCTGCTCCTGTGCCAGGTAAGTCCACTCCGGGCTCACCATAGCCCGTGCTACTTGCAACTTTTTTTTGTTTCCCAGTAGCTGAATTTAAAACCCCCAACAACAGCAAGACAACATGCTGCGAGAAGTGGATGTGTGTAGAGCAGTGTGAGTGTTGGAGTTAGTGGCGTAGTGAGGTCAGGTCTTGGATATTAATGTATACATGATAACGATACATCGTTATCATGTATTCATAGGTGTATTCATAGTTCTTAATATGAGTCATAATTAATTACAATTACATTTTTTTATGCAGCATTTATACTTATTATTATTTTTGTACTTATTATATTTATACTTATTAATTAAATTAATATACTTATTATCATATACTTATTATCATATTATCATATTAGGTTACAATTAATGAAAGCAGTTGATATAGTCCTTTTAACAGAGGAAGGGGGAAGGGAATTTCCAGAGGAAAGCGCCAAGCCATTGCGACTATATAGCACTGGGAAGGGATCAGGATAAGGGTTTGGGATGGGACGGGGGGAAAGGAATGGTGCCCAATTAACCCCCTGAACGGTCGGGGATTGAACGCCGAGAAGTGGTTACCCAGGACGCTGGTTCGATTCCCATCCAGCTTCAATGATTTTTTTTGTCATAGAAATATTGCGTCACAGCAACGGTTGGGCATTGATTGGTGGTGGCGACTACTATGCAGGGTGACGAGGCCGCGGTGTGGTATAAACATGGGAAAACCAATCTAAAGTTAGAACATTTGCAATGGGTAAGTAAAAAAAAAACCTTTGTGGTGCCAGGAAAATTGGTTGACAATGAATTCAAAACATCATAGGCAACTTTGGAGATTTAAAGTCAAGAAATTGCATGATTGCGAATTGTGTACCTGCGATGGTTTGGCCACGTTGAACGAATGGATGATTGTAGACTTGTGAAGGGAGTTTAGCAAAGTGAATTTGAGAATAGCAGGAGGAAGGTTTATTCAGAATTAAGGTGGATAGATATAGGGTGAGTGAGTGAGTGAGTGAGTGAGTGAGTGAGTGAGTGAGTGAGTGAGTGAGTGAGTGAGTGAGTGAGTGAGTGAGTGAGTGAGTGAGTGAGTAAGTGAGTGAGTGAGAGAGTGAGTGAGTGAGGAACCAAAAGGTACTGTAACCCTTGTATCTTCAGTGTTATACGCTGTAACCTGAAATAGCAAAATAACTGTTATTTGTTATATATATATATTACAAATAAATCTCTCTTTTTTTTAAATGTAATGCCACTAACAATGATATATGTAATTGGTGTATGTAATATTGTAATGAGTTACAGGGGCTTATATACTTGTGAACTGACTCTCTGATGCGGTGGTCAGCGTCCGAGACTCATTGGTCAGATTCACGAAACAGTTTCCCAAGCACTTACGAACCTGTACATCTTTCCTCAATCTTTGACGGCTTTGTTTACATTTATCAAACAGTTTACAAGCATAAAAACTTGCCAATCAACTGTTGTTATTGTTATAAACAGCCTCCTGGTGCTTCGGAGCTCATTAACTGTTTAATAATTGTAAACAAAGCCGCCAGAGATTGAGAAAAGATGGACAGGTTCGTAAGTGCTTCGTGAATCTGGCCCATGAGTCTCGGACCCTGGTAGATGTTTGCTGCCTGGGTTCATCTATCATCTCTCCGACTGCTCGTCCTTTTGAAGTATATTGTATTACGGAGACAGATTAATGGAACACCAGATTAGGTTTTGTTTGTGAGAGTGTGTGTGTGTGTGTGTGTGTGTGTGTGTGTGTGTGTGTGTGTGTGTGTGTGTGTGTGTGTGTGTGTGTGTGTGTGTGTGTGTGTGTGTGTGTGGTTGTACGTGTATTTGTGTGAGTGTGTGTGTGTGTGTATTCACCTAGTTGTGCTTGCGGGGGTTGAGCTTCGGCTCTTTGGTCCCGCCTCTCTACGTACACACACACACACGTGTGTGTGTGTGTGTACGTACATATATATTTATATATATATGTAATCTCTCATAAGTACATGCAGAGAAGGCCTCAGCTCCTGGGTTTCGCCTCTCATTAACTAACTCTATTCCATCTTGACTCTTGTACCAGCTCCTTATAAAGACTAAGCTTCGCAAGGAGCTTCGTAAGGTTCTTACACTGAAGATGTGCTGGCTAACTACTCTAACACTGAAGTGCTGGCTAACTACTCTAACACTGAAGTGCTGGCTAACTACTCTAACACTGAAGTGCTGGCTAACTACTCTAACACTGAAGTGCTGGCTAACTACTCTAACACTGAAGTGCTGGCTAACTACTCTAACACTGAAGTGCTGGCTAACTACTCTAACACTGAAGTGCTGGCTAACTACTCTAACACTGAAGTGCTGGCTAACTACTCTAACACTGAAGTGCTGGCTAACTACTCTAACACTGAATTGCTGGCTAACTACTCTAACCTTGAAGTGCTGGCTAACTACTCTAACACTGAAGTGCTGGCTAACTACACTTATACTGAAGAACTACTTGCTACACTGAATAAGTGCTTGATAACTATTTTCACATTGAAGACATGTTAGTGGAAAACATCTACTTTTATATACATACTCAGTATAATATCTCACAGTGAATCAATGTGAGTTTCTCCAGTTATCTTGAGGTTATCTTGAGATGATTTCGGGGCTTTAGTGTCCCAGCGGCCCGGTCCTCGACCAGGTCTCCATCCCCAGGAAGCAGCCCGTGACAGCTGACTAACACCCAGGTACCTATTTTACTGCTAGGTAACATGGGTATAGGGTGAAAGAAACTCTGCCCATTGTTTCTCGCCGGCGCCTGGGATCGAACCCAGAACCACAGGATCACATAAGCCAGCGTGCTGTCCGCTCGGCCGACCGGCTCCCTGTCGTGTATTTTAAACTATATCGCCTGGGATGAAGGCCTACAGGACATAGGCCTATGTTTAACATGCTTTTATTAATTAATTTTAATATCACGTGAATAAAAATCATTTTTATTTACAATAAGATACAATGGGTTTGTGAGATTACATAAACTTCGTATTTTTACATTCTCACAAAACCACTAACACGTTTCGGCCAGAAACCAAAGAGATATGGTTGGATTTATGCACGAAAGAGATTTATTTATACGTGAAAGAGATATGGTTTGAATTTATGATGTCTGCTCTCCAGTCCTTCTTTGTCTTTCATAACTCAAACATTCTGTTTCCCCTCTCTCTCTCTCTCTCTCTCTCTCTCTCTCTCTCTCTCTCTCTCTCTCTCTCTCTCTCTCTCTCTCTCTCTCTCTCTCTCTCTCTCTCTCTCTCTCTCTCTCTCTCTCTCTCTCTCTCTCTCTCTCTCTCTCTCTCTCTCTCTCTCTCTCTCTCTCTCTCTCTCTCTCTCTCTCTCTCTCTCTCTCTCTCTCTCTCTCTCTCTCTCTCTCTCTCTCTCTCTCTCTCTCTCTCTCTCTCTCTCTCTCTCTCTCTCTCTCTCTCTCTCTCTCTCTCTCTCTCTCTCTCTCTCTCTCTCTCTCTCTCTCTCTCTCTCTCTCTCTCTCTCTCTCTCTCTCTCTCTCTCTCTCTCTCTCTCTCTCTCTCTCTCTCTCTCTCTCTCTCTCTCTCTCTCTCTCTCTCTCTCTCTCTCTCTCTCTCTCTCTCTCTCTCTCTCTCTCTCTCTCTCTCTCTCTCTCTCTCTCTCTCTCTCTCTCTCTCTCTCTCTCTCTCTCTCTCTCTCTCTCTCTCTCTCTCTCTCTCTCTCTCTCTCTCTCTCTCTCTCTCTCTCTCTCTCTCTCTCTCTCTCTCTCTCTCTCTCTCTCTCTCTCTCTCTCTCTCTCTCTCTCTCTCTCTCTCTCTCTCTCTCTCTCTCTCTCTCTCTCTCTCTCTCTCTCTCTCTCTCTCTCTCTCTCTCTCTCTCTCTCTCTCTCTCTCTCTGCTTGTCGTCTCGTCCTATCAGTCACAAATATAATCACCTTGCATTTACTTGGTTTAGAATCAATTTACCATTTCTTAGACCATTTGTCTAGTTTTTCCACATCAACAAGAAAGACTCCATAAGATGCCATACAAATCAATCACTCTATTCCTAACACAAATTTGATAAGTTTAGATTTAGGCAAGACCTGGTTAAATACTGGTTTGGAAACATGATTTGTGGAGCAGATCAACGGGTAATATAACAGCCGTTGGGACAGTTGATTGCACGAAGGGTCAGCCATGTATATAGGTCACCCATGTATATAGGTCACCCATGTATATAGGTCACCCATGTATATAGGTCAGCCATGTATATGAATGAGTTTTGCCGGATATAAGTAACAGTTTGGCCGGATATAAACAGGAGCTGCCACGTATGGGACAATAGATCATCTACAGGTTCCTTAATTCTAATGTTTTTAAGTAACAGATGTTCCTCATGTTCTTAAGTAACATCCTGGAGCCCCCAAAGCCGAGCGGAACACCCCCGCCACTGGCCTTCCACAACACTGCGACGGTCATACATGTGACTGACCAACCCTGCACAGGCCAGATGTACCACCCTTACTCTCACAGTTACACCCCTCAAGCTCCCCCTAATCTATACCACAATTACACCCTCCGTTACTACCCTGTACACAGGATAATTAATTACTATAACGCCAGGCAGACAAGCCAGAAAGTCTGCTGCGAAACTACGCAGACAGCAGCGCCGTCAACTGACTCAGCAGAGCCACACACACACAGCCAAGTCTGCTGCGTTAGTCCGTGTCGAGGTAATTCCCGGATTTCGGAAGCTTTTCGGCGGCCATAAAAGGAGAATTATTCCCCAAACGACCATGAGGCTCGGTTGCTAGTTACTCCTGTGACGTGGACCAATAGCAGGGCTGGGAGGAGATGACGTCACGTGGGCCGGGTCGGGGTTATAAAAGACAATAATAGAATAACGGGCGTCAGATGACGTGTTGCTCTGGACGGGGCCGGACGCGGGGAGGATGCACCTAGAGCGAAAATCTGGTGCTATTGTTCGAGGCGCGGCGGTGGATCCGAGGTGTGACCGATGTGGATAGAGAGAGAGAGAGAGACTGTGAGAGAGTCAGAGAGAGAGAGAGAGAGAGAGAGAGAGAGATTGAGAGAGAGAGACTGTGAGAGAGTCAGAGAGAGAGAGAGAGAGAAAGAAAGAGATTGTGAGAGAGAGTCAGAGAAAGAGAGAGACTGAGAGAGAGAGAGAGAAAGAGACAGACAGAGACAGACAGACAGAGACAGACAGAAAGATACAGAGAGACACAGAGAGAGAAAAGAAACGTAGCAATTCACCTTTTTAACGATAAACTAACGATAGAACGATCGACAGATAGTTTGTGACTCTCGTTAAGAGCTTCAACAACACCCATATATATATATATATATATGGGTATATATATATATATATATATATATATATATATATATATATATATATATATATATATATATATATATATATATATATATATATATATATATATATACCCAGTAAGTGTTAGTCTCCGGGCTCACCATAGCCCGTGCTACTTGGAACTTCTTGTTCCAGGTGGCGAATCTTAAACAACAAATGTTAATCTCCCTAGGGTTGAAGGCTAATTATGTAAACTGACTAAATGTAACACTATATGCGATCCTTATATTAACTTGTCATACCGTTACTTAGTGAGTAACGTGATGCAATATTGCATAATTAAACCATAATAGATTAATTTTTTTGTTTTTGTTTTAGGTGCGTAGTGAGATCTTCAAGTCATCGAGCAGAACGCAACATCAGCTCAACAGAGAAGTAGAAATTCATTTGGTTTTCAACAATTTTTTTTTTTTTTTTTTTTTTTTTTTTTTTTTTTTTTTGAGATATATAGAAGAGTTGTTACATTCTTGTAGAGCCACTAGTACGCGTAGCGTTTCGGGCAAGTCCTTAATCCTATGGTCCCTGGAATACGATCCCCTGCCGCGAAGAATCGTTTTTTCATCCAAGTACACATTTTACTGTTGCGTTAAACAGAGGCTACAGTTAAGGAATTGCGCCCAGTAAATCCTCCCCGGCCAGGATACGAACCCATGACATAGCGCTCGCGGAACGCCAGGCGAGTGTCTTACCACTACACCACGGAGACTGCTAAATTTTGCTAGGTTTGTTTTAACTTCTGTAGAACCGGTTAATTTATCAGTCTGTCCCTCTTAGAAAGAACGTCGCTTTTCGCTCGTTTGCGTTACATAAGGTCAAACATTTGTCGTACTAGAAAATGGAAGCGGCTGGCGAAAGTGAGAAACTGTCCCGTTTTCTGTTGTGGGTCCTCTGGTGGGTTCGGAGAGACCACTTTAAATTGACCGTTTTCTTGATGATGGGGAGCTTTAAGAGGACGGGGCTGGAATAATATGGTTGACGAGTCTGGTTGATTTATTGTAAAACCATTGGTCCTTTTATTTGCTGGATCTGGTCGAACGAATGGCGTCGTTAGTGACTTAACCAGTGACTTAACTCTGACTTAAGCTGGTCTCAGTCAGCTCTGCTGGATCAGTAACTCAGTCACCACGTCAGTAACTGGTCAGTGACTGATGCTGGAAAAAAGAACTTGACAAGACTTAGTTCTGCTTCTATAATGTTACAAAGTCTTGTGGGGGGAATTTTACAGTAAGGAAATGTTTACATAGTGGCGGAGGCAACTGTTCAGTTACCCACACACAGAAATGTTTACATAGTGGCGGAGGCAACTGTTCAGTTACCCACACACAGAAATCACAATTACGTAATGCATCAAATGAATAAATCCACAAGGGCCGTGACGAGGATTCGAACCTACGTCCGAGAGCATCCCAGACGGTTACCTTACCTTGGTTACCTTGAGGTGCTTCCGGGGCTTAGCGTCCCCGCGGCCCGGTCGTCGACCAGGCCTCCTGGTTGCCGGACTGATCAACCAGGCTGTTGGACGCGGCTGCTCGCAGCCTGACGTATGAGTCACAGCCTGGTTGATCAGGTATCCTTTGGAGGTGCTTATCCAGTTCTCTCTTGAACACTGTGAGGGGTCGGCCAGTTATGCCCCTTATGTGTGGTGGAAGCGTGTTTTAGTCGACGGTGCCTTAATCGACTGAGCTACGACATGGTAAAAGAACAACAGCCTATTGTCATAGCTCGAGTGCATGGGGGGAGTTGTGTAAAATCCTGGTTTGTGTCTCGGAGAGGCTACAGGATCCAAGTAAATTCAGTAGAATTTTTAGTTGCAATTCTTTTTACCATGTCGTAGCTCAGTCGATTAAGGTAGCGTCTGGGATGCTCTCGGACGTAGGTTCGAATCCTCTCCACGGCCCTTGTGGATTTATTCAGTTACCGTTGTCAAGCTTTGCGAGCTTTCCAAGCTGGACCAGCCAGCGTATACTCGCTCACACACACTCTTACTCCCAAACTAAGCTGTCATCTTGCACTTAGACTTAATTGTCTTTCTCCACAATAAGCTGTCAACTTTCCATGCTAAGCTGTCAAATTACAGACTCACGTACCTTTCTTCTTCATAAACTGCCAGCTTACACATTCAGCTTCCCACTTCAGCTTTAAGCTTCCCACTTCAGCTTTTAGCTTCCCACTTCAACTTTAAGCTTCCCACTTCAGCTTTAAGCTTCCCACTTCAGCTTTTAGCTTCCCACTTCAACTTTAAGCTTCCCACTTCAGCTTTAAGCTTCCCACTTCAGCTTTTAGCTTCCCACTTCAGCTTTAAGCTTACCACTTCAGCTTTAGGCTTCCCACTTCAGCTTTAAGCTTACCACTTCAGCTTTTAGCTTCCCACTTCAGCTTTAAGCTTCCCACTTGAACATTGCAACAATTAACTTCCCATTTCAACTCAAGCTTCCTGCTTCCTAATTAAGCATTATTTCTCTATATTAATAAGCCCAAGCCTTATTCCCTGTCCCCCTGCCCTCTCTCCCTGCCCTCTCTCCCTGCCCTCTCTCCCTGCCCTCTCTCCCTGCCCTTTCTCCCTGCCCTCTCTCCCTGCCCTCTCTCCCTGCCCTCTCTCCCTGCCCTCTCTCCCTGCCCTCTCTCCCTGCCCTCTCTCCCTGCCCTCTCTCCCTGCCCTCTCTCCCCCTGCCCTCTCCCCCTGCCCTCTCTCCCTGCCATCTCTCCCTGCCCTCTCTCCCTGCCCTCTCTCCCTGCCCTCTCTCCCTGCCCTCTCCCCCTGCCCTCTCTCCCTGCCCTCTCCCCCTGCCCTCTCTCCCCCTGCCCTCTCCCCCTGCCCTCTCTCCGTGCCCTCTCTCCCTGCCCTCTCTCCCTGCCCTCTCCCCCTGCCCTCTCTCCCTGCCCTCTCCCCCTGCCCTCTCTCCCCCTGCCCTCTCCCCCTGCCCTCTCTCCCTGCCCTCTCTCCCTGCCCTCTCTCCCTGCCCTCTCCCCCTGCCCTCTCTCCCCCTGCCCTCTCCCCCTGCCCTCTCCCCCTGCCCTCTCTCCCCCTGCCCTCTCCCCCTGCCCTCTCTCCCCCTGCCCTCTCCCCCTGCCCTCTCTCCCCCTGCCCTCTCTCCCCCTGCCCTCTCTCCCCCTGCCCTCTCTCCCCCTGCCCTCTCTCCCCCTGCCCTCTCTCCCTGCCCTCTCTCCCTGCCCTCTCTCCCCCTGCCCTCTCTCCCTGCCCTCTCCCCCTGCCTCTCTCCCTGCCCTCTCTCCCTGCCCTCTCTCCCTGCCCTCTCTCCCTGCCCTCTCTCCCTGCCCTCTCTCCCTGCCCTCTCCCCCTGCCCTCTCTCCCTGCCCTCTCTCCCTGCCCTCTCTCCCTGCCCTCTCCCCCTGCCCTCTCTCCCTGCCCACTCCCCCTGCCCTCTCTCCCCCTGCCCTCTCCCCCTGCCTCTCTCCCTGCCCTCTCTCCCTGCCCTCTCTCCCTGCCCTCTCTCCCCCTGCCCTCTCTCCCCCTGCCCTCTCCCCCTGCCCTCTCTCCCTGCCCTCTCCCCCTGCCCTCTCTCCCTGCCCTCTCTCCCTGCCCTCTCTCCCTGCCCTCTCTCCCTGCCCTCTCCCCCTGCCCTCTCCCCCTGCCCTCTCTCCCTGCCCTCTCTCCCTGCCCTCTCTCCCTGCCCTCTCCACCTGCCCTCTCTCCCCCTGCCCTCTCCCCCTGCCCTCTCTCCCTGCCCTCTCCCCCAGCCCTCTCTCCCTGCCCTCTCTCCCTGCCCTCTCTCCCTGCCCTCTCCCCCTGCCCTCTCTCCCTGCCCTCTCTCTCTCCCTGCCCTCTCCCCCTGCCCTCTCCCCCCTGCCCTCTCTCCCTGCCCTCTCTCCCTGCCCTCTCCCCCTGCTCTCTCCCCCCTGTCCTCTCTCCCCCTGCCCTCTCTCCCTGCCCTCTCCCCCTGCCCTCTCTCCCTGCCCTCTCCCCCTGCCCTCTCTCCCTTCCCTCTCTCCCTGCCCTCTCTCCCTGCCCTCTCTCCCTGCCCTCTCTCCCTGCCCTCTCCCCCTGCCCTCTCTCCCTGCCCTCTCCCCCTGCCCTCTCTCCCTGCCTTCTCCTCCTCCCCTCTCTCCCTGCCCTCTCTCCCTGCCCTCTCTCCCTGCCCTCTCACCCTGCCCTCTCCTCCATCCCTCTCTCCCTGCCCTCTCTCCCTGCCCTCTCTCACCCTGCCCTCTCCCCCTGCTCTCTCTCCCTATTCCACCCACTAACAATTTCTTCTCACACGTCTTTTATTGTTTCGATATAGATTTCCGATCAGTCCCCCCCCCCGCTTGTACACAATGTGTCCGACACCAGCATGGTGTCAAGCCTCTACACCAGGTGTCACATGACTGGTGTCAAGCCTCTACTCCAGGTGTCACATGACTGGTGTCAAGCCTCTACTCCAGGTGTCACATGACTGGTGTCAAGCCTCTACACCAGGTGTCACATGACTGGTGTCAAGCCCCTACTCCAGGTGTCACATGACTGGTGTCAAGCCTCTACACCAGGTGTCATATGACAGGTGTCAAGCCTCTACACCAGGTGTCACATGACAGGTGTCAAGCCTCTACACCAGGTGTCACATGACAGGTGTCAAGCCTCTACACCAGGTGTCATATGACTGGTGTCAAGCCTCTACACCAGGTGTCACATAACTGGTGTCAAGCCTCTACACCAGGTGTCACATGACTGGTGTCAAGCCTCTACTCCAGGTGTCACATGACTGGTGTCAAGCCTCTACACCAGGTGTCACATGACTGGTGTCAAGCCTCTACACCAGGTGTCATATGACTGGTGTCAAGCCTCTACACCAGGTGTCACATAACTGGTGTCAAGCCTCTACACCAGGTGTCATATGACTGGTGTCAAGCCTCTACACCAGTTGTCACATAACTGGTGTCAAGCCTCTACACCAGGTGTCACATAACTGGTGTCAAGCCTCTACACCAGGTGTCACATAACAGGTGTCAAGCCTCCCTCTGCCAGTGTCATGTAAGTGTGGAGTCAGACAATTACATACATAATCATACCCTTACATAGCTGCCCGGACACAGTGTTCTGTAGAGTGAAATGAAATGTAAAGTATTCTATAAAGGCTTGACGTGTGCAACATGTGCAATGTGTGCAAAGCCGGGATATATATTACGATTTAGTGAAGGGGATTAGCAGGAGGGAAATGACGAGATTAGCACTACGACCTGGCGAACCTTGACCCTTGTTAAAGATTCTGCTTAGTTTTCACCACCAGGAGAGGAATGATCCAAGCGACCCCTGACACCTGACCTCTGACCCCTGATACCTGACCCCTGACACCTGACCCCTGGCATCTGACCCATGACACCTGACCTCTGACCTCTGGCACCTGACCTCTGACCCCTGACCCCTGGCCTCTGACCCCTGACACCTGACGTCTGACCCCTGACACCTGACCTCTGACCCCTGATACCTGACCCCTGACACCTGACCCCTGGCATCTGACCTCTGACCCCTGACCTCTGGCACCTGACCTCTGACCCCTGGCCTCTGACCCCTGACACCTGACGTCTGACGTCTGACACCTGACCTCTGACCCCTGACACCTGACCCCTGACCTCTGGCACCTGACCTCTGACCCCTGACCCCTGGCCTCTGACCCCTGACCCCTGACACCTGACGTCTGACCCCTGACACCTGACCTCTGACCTCTGACACTATGAGGATAACAAGCTCATCAAAGCCGCTGGGAAGGTCAGTACACAAACAGTAGACTAATTACTCCTTCGCAGCATGCACAGTATTGCGTCACTATACGCACAGTCGTGAGGACAAGCTTGCTCACTATACGCACAGTCCTGAGCACAAGCTGGGTCACTATACGCACAGTTCTGAGGACAAGCTTGCTCACTATACGCACAGTTCTGAGGACAAGCTGAGTCACTATACGCACAGTTCTGAGGACAAGCTTGCTCACTATACGCACAGTCCTAAGGACAAGCTTGCTCACTATACACACAGTCCTAAGGACAAGCTTGCTCACTATACGCACAGTGCTGAGGACAAGCTGGGTCACTATACGCACAGTTCTGAGCACAAGCTGGGTCACTATACGCACAGTTCTGAGCACAAGCTGGGTCACTATACGCACAGTCCTAAGGACAAGCTGGGTCACTATACGCGCGGTATTTCCGTTCTGGTAGGTCATTGGACGCGCGATGTTGACACAACCTGAAACGGTCGGTGAGGGAGGAGCTGCCAATATGGTGGAGTGTTTGACCAAGATGACTGATGCTGGCTCCTAAACTCTGTCTCGAGCACACACACGCGAAGCTTTAGCTGAAGCAGCTGAAGCGGTCTAACGCAGGCAGCAGCACCCAGGGGCCCCAGGCAGATTAATCCCCCGCTAATATCAATATTGCGCTGCTTTGAAATGTTCTAATCCACTAGAATTTTAATCCGCAGAGCTCACTTGTTCAAGCCTTTGTTCTTTTTGACCTGAAGTAGAAAAATTAAGCTTTGTTTTTCACCGTTCTTGGGTACAAGGCACTAAGCTGGGGGTACACAGTGTTGGTATCTGTGTAAGGTACTGTATTCCACTGCCCGGGGTATACTGATGGAACCTGTGTAAGGTACTGTATTACTTTGCCCGTGGTACACTGTTGGTACCTGTATAAGGTACTGTATTACTCTGCCCGTGGTACACTGTTGGGGACAGGGGTACCAACAGTGGTACCCAGAGGTGTACCTATA
The DNA here is from genome assembly GCF_040958095.1 of Procambarus clarkii. Classification (NCBI taxonomy): domain Eukaryota; kingdom Metazoa; phylum Arthropoda; class Malacostraca; order Decapoda; family Cambaridae; genus Procambarus; species Procambarus clarkii. Next base: position 9,785,873 of record NC_091163.1, read on the forward strand.
AGTCTACACTAATTCCAGTACCAAAATGAAGCAATTAGGGCAGTAAATTGGATGATTCTCGCCCCTAAAGTCCTCTTAACCAACGATGCTGTTCCGTACAGCTTAATTCAGACGTGTTGCTCAGCGCCTCTTGATCTCTGTGTACTTGCTGTTACTGACGACATTGAGCTAATTAATTATGGATTAGGTCATTCCTGGACCTCTAAGACGTTTCTCGGAGTCCTCCTTAATCAGCCTCCATCTTGTGAGACGCGCCGGAAATAACAGCACGCAATTCTCGTCTCACGTAATAGATGAATCTATAATGAACTGGATATATATGTATCATTCTACTTTGCTCTGATGAAGGCGAATTAGCCGAAAACGCGTTAAGCATTTTCTATTTTTCACATGTGGCTATTCTGCATATATGGAAAAATCTGAGTTTTACTTAAACTATTCAAAAGATAATTTAAAATGTTGGCAAAGGCTATAGAAAACGAGAATATCGTTAGAGGTAGCTATATGAAATTTTATTATTAAATTTATTTATCAGTCTTTGGCAACATTTTTCTCTGGTGCACACTTAAGGGGGCCTCGTAGCCTGGTGGATAGCGCGCAGGACTCGTAATTCTGTGGCGCGGGTTCGATTCCCGCACGAGGCAGAAACAAATGGGCAAAGTTTCTTTCACCCTGAATGCCCCTGTTACCTAGCAGTAAATAGGTACCTGGGAGTTAGTCAGCTGTCACGGGCTGCTTCCTGGGGGTGGAGGCCTGGTCGAGGACCGGGCCGCGGGGACACTAAAGCCCCGAAATCATCTCAAGATAACCTCAAGATAACAATGATTAATTAGGCCTATGTCGTTTTCAAGGAAGGCCTACAGGGGTGGGGGTGTGTGTAGGGGGGGGTGAGAGGAGTGCTTAAAGGTCATCCTAATCTTCTTTCTGATGTGATCAGAGAACACAAGAAATTGAGAATAGATCTCACTCATTTCCATGATATTTTGGGATTCAGGAGGTGAGGTGGAGTGTTACTTTCCTCGCTGTGTTCAGGGGACTTGGATACAATCTCGGGACCATTTGAATTATCATCACAATGTAATAATTTATTCTACCTAGGAGCTAACCTTTTGTAAATTACCTTCGTTGTAGAGTATCTGAGTTTCCTTAGACAGGAGCAGAGGGACGAGTGTATCGTGTGTAAACTCTACGGCATTCAACACGGAACAATAGGTTCATTTGCAATGTTATACAGCCCAGCGTCACTGTGAGCCAACACCACCACACTCTGTTATCATAGTGAACCGCCACCATACACCACCACACTCCACCACAATGAACCATTACCACCACCACCACCACCACAACACTCCACCACCACCACCACTACCACCACCACACTTCACCATCACCACCATCACCACCACACTTCACCATCACCACCATCACCACCACCACCACCACACCATCACCACCACCACACTCCACCACCACTGGGAACCATGCATGCACAATGCTATATAACTTCATAATTACACAAGCCGTCTTAATCCCATAATAAAGTTCAAACCTGAATTGAGCAAAAGACATCACTTGAGTAGAGGTTACAGACTGCAGTGTACGATATACCTCACATATTTTATACCATATTCTGCACACACCTGTTGGCATAAAATATTAGAGTGAATTCGATCTTATTTGCATACCAGGAACACCTGTTCCTGTGTAGTGAACATGGCGGTCATCCCCTCACACTTAGTGTGTGGCGTAGCTGTGGTCCACGACAAGTGTGACTAGTAGTCTCACTCTGTGTTCAATATCAATGATATATTAAAGGTTCTACCCTATGTTCGTGCATTGTAATATCTTCTTTTGTATGCAAAGTCAAACCTGGTGGTGTGTATGTGGTCTCTCTCTCTCTCTCTCTCTCTCTCTCTCTCTCTCTCTCTCTCTCTCTCTCTCTCTCTCTCTCTCTCTCTCTCTCTCTCTCTCTCTCTCTCTCTCTCTCTCTGTCTCTCTCTCTCTCTCTCTCTCTCTCTCTCTCTCTCTCTCTCTCTCTCTCTCTCTCTCTCTCTCTCTCTCTCTCTCTCTCTCTCTCTCTCTGTCTCTCTCTCTCTCTCTCTCTCTCTCTCTCTCTCTCTCTCTCTCTCTCTCTCTCTCTCTCTCTCTCTCTCTCGGTCTCTCTGTCTCTCTGTCTCTCTGTCTCTCTGTCTCTCTCTCTCTCTCTCTCTCTCTCTCTCTCTCTCTCTCTCTCTCTCTCTCTCTCTCTCTCTCTCTCTCTCTCTCTCTCTCTCTCTCTCTCTCTCTCTCTCTCTCTCTCTCTCTGTCTCTCTCTCTCTCTCTCTCTCTCTCTCTCTCTCTCTCTCTCTCTCTCTCTCTCTCTCTCTCTCTCTCTCTCTCTCTCTCTCTCTCTCTCTCTCTCTCTCTCTCTCCGTGGTTTTCAGGGCTGCTGAGCAACTGTATAGCTCTAAGGTTTCCCAGCACACAAGTGGTTCTTTGAAGCCAGGTTCGAAGCTCTTGGAGATTCCATGAATGCATTAACTCCTTCCACGGGGAATCTTTTTGAGGTTCAGGAGACTAATTCTGCCTTTTAAGAGTAAATAATTTATGTATTTGCTCTAATGTATTCGGATATATGCTGTGTTATATCTATAGACGGGAATATTAGTGTGTCGAAGGAAGAGGCCAGACGCTCTGGGTTAGTCTCACCAAACTTTTAAAGATGACATATGGGTGGTATGGGACTATAATAGGTGGGTCTGGGTCGGCCCCTTGTGCCCCTCTTTTAAGACGAATCAGCTCCTACTCCGAATCCCAACGAGTCAAGCGAATTCTAAAACATTTACTGAATCCAAGACTAACGTTCACTCAACGTTGAAATAACTGAACCCTCCCTCCCCGCACCGTTTGGATAATGTACCAACCGGGGTTTGGGTTGTAAATCAGGACACAGGTTCCAACAGATGAGCCTCCACATCCCCGGGAAGAGGGTAGAGGAAATCCTCCATAAGGCTGTCATTAACCGATATTAACTAGAGCCTTATCGTCCGTCCCTGTCACGTTGGTGGTTAATTCTGATGAAATGTTGCCTTTCTGTGGCCGAGACAGAGCTGCCAAGAGAGCCATAACTAACCCGTGTTATTACCCGGCTTGCGACGGGTACCAGGTGATCGTGAGGGAGATGTAAACAAGGAAACTGAAACAGGGAGGTGAGAGATAGAGAGAGAGAGAGAGAGAGAGAGAGAGAGAGAGAGAGAGAGAGAGAGAGAGAGAGAGAGAGAGAGAGAGAGAGAGAGAGAGAGAGAGAGAGAGAGAGGGAGAGAGACGGAGAGACAGAGACAGACATCCCTAACTCGATACTTTATTATTCAGAAAGAAAAAAGTGTGGGAAGAGATTCGTGTTTTGGCTTTATATTCGTGCCTGTAATCCCTTTATAAATTATTATGGCTGTGAACGTGACCGTTGATCTCGTAGTATTGTGAATAGCTATGGAAAAATGATCTTGATTTATAAACTCGAAAGTGAAAACAAAATGTAGAAATGTTGGATATTAATCTTGTGGCGAGTGTTTGAGTGGGTCGGGTCACACGTCTCTGACCTGGTCATTTGTCACTGGAGGATTGGGGGGGGGATTGGGGGGATGGAGGATTGGGGGGATGGAGGAGAAGGGATCCGAGCTCAAACTTGTGGAGATTGGATACACATGTCGCTCCTCTCCCTCGGGCAGCCATTAATTGCTTCGTTCTATCCTTAAACAAGTGCATACACCTGCACCAGCTGGCTGTCGGTACACATCAACACACACACACACCTGATCCAGTCAACATCTGCATCAACGCGTGTTGCTGCAGATGTTGACGCAGGTTTTGACGCAAGTGTTTGATTCAGGTGTCTCCATACATTGAGAGCTGGGAAAAGAAAGGTGTTGATTGGACGCTTATCGATGCTCACCTGTTGTTTCGTCTGTTGTTTCTTTACTGTTACTCACACGTGAATACTAACGAGCCGAGTGTTATTGATGTGGTCGTTATTCACACGTGAATAACTGGATAACAGTTAACAAGCCTCCAAGAGTCTCTCCCTGCGACTTCATCAGCTAGAGAACAGTTAACGAGGCCTCCAAGTGCCTGTTACTGTCACTTCAACAACTAGAGAACAGTTAACGAGGCCTCCAAGTGCCTGTTACTGTCACTTCAACAACTAGAGAACAGTTAACGAGAGGAACCGTTCGTACACAACCTCTGGACGAACGGGGTAGCAATGCAATCTAAGTTAGAACGACGAATTGAAAACCTTTGTTGGACCATTCCGGTTCATTCTCACTTTAATTTTCTTCTTTACTTTGATTTATTTTATTTCTATCGTTCATTCCTTTCTTTCTTTAAGTCATCGTTTTCTCATATTTATTTGATTTGATTTTTATGATTTTTTGTAATGTTATCTATTAAATTCTCTATATTCTAGTTTTTCTCCTCTTTCTTCTTTCTTTGTCGCACGCTTCTGTTTCTTGTTTTGTTTCACTTTCATTATTGTTCTCTCCTTCCTCCTTGTCTTTTTTCACCTTCTTAACATGTTTCTTACTTGATCCAGGAATTTCTCCCAAAGTAAATATTTTCTCTGACGGAATATTTACGCCAATATATATCTTGTGTTGCGTTGTTTGCTTTTTCCACCTGGCTACATATTTCCTTCTACTCATATTTACATATATATTTACATACATATTTTCCTTTGGGGGTTGTCTGCCTTGGTGATCCTGCTCCTCTAGTCCGGTTCCGGTGTCGTGTTTAACCCGGAGCCTTTTGTTCCACTGTATTCAATTTGGGACAATAATTTTTTGTCCCCGTGGCGGAATTCTGAAGGACGTTGTAGGGTTATCTTGAGGTTATCTTGAGATGATTTCGGGGCTTTAGTGTCCTCGCGGCCCGGTCCTCGACCAGGCCTCCACCCCCAGGAAGCAGCCCGTGACAGCTGACTAACACCCAGGTACCTATTTTACTGCTAGGTAACAGGGATATAGGGGTGAAAGAAACTCTGCCCATTGTTTCTCGCCGGCGCCTGGGATCGAACCCAGGACCACAGGATCACAAGTCCAGCGTACTATTCGCTCGGCCGACCGGCGTTGCATGCGATACTGTCCCAGCCTTCTGATTTGCTCAAGAAAGTCTTGCAGCATGTGGCGGCATACAGCCAGCTTTAAGGCAAATGTTTTCATGGTTAAAAAATGTAATAATTTATCGCCTTCGGCAGGTAACCTGGCAGACCTCCGGTGGTGTGTTGTAACGTTATTGTTTCTCTCCCTCATTCTTCACACACACCTGCTCACGGCTCCTTCTACCCCGGCCCAAGGTTATATATATATATATATATATATATATATATATATATATATATATATATATATATATATATATATATATATATATATATATATATATATATATATATATATATATATATATATATATATATATATATACATATAAACAAAAAGGGATACCACCTCTGGTGCAAGTGTAGAGACTCATAGCCTCGGAGAAGAAAATAAAGAGTACTCAGGCAGCCAGTTATCATTTCGACTTTTTTCGCAGAATATGACAGCATATTCCGTGTTCCGTGTTGTTTATTTTCTTGTTTAGAGCTTCTATCCCTGTGACTAGTGCTCTTGCTTCTTGGTTTAATTGGAAGAGGATTTTTTCCAAATATATTTGATCGAGGTTGACTATAAGAATAAACAATAACTATATGATGTATTTCACTCATTATAAATTTGCACAACGTTTTGAACCCACATGGTTCATTCTCAAGTGAAGAGACAGGATTGATTAACGAAGATTAAACCATCCTAGAGGTGGCACGGGCATGAATAGCCCATAAGTGGTAGATTTATTTTGAGTTAATGTGATCTTTGGTCGTGAATAGATATACTGTGTGATGAGGTCGCATTTAAATCGTCACTCCTTACTGTGTGGCTGCTATTGCGAGGGGAGAGGGGGTGGGGGAGATACTGATTGACAGTATTTATGAGGGTCTCCAGCTGCTGGACACCTTTATTGACCTGAAGAGTGGCAGTGTTGATGGCTTCAGGATGGTGACTGCAAGATTCAGGGACTCTCAGAGCTCTTTTAAGGTCGTTGGTTGCTTCACATTCCCTGAGATAGTGAAGTTTGGCTCTCTGGCCCTGAGATAGTGAAGTTTGGCTCTCTGGCCCTGAGATAGTGAAGTTTGGCTCTCTGGCCCTGAGATAGTGAAGTTTGGCTCTCTGGCCCTGAGATAGTGAAGTTTGGCTCTCTGGCCCTGAGATAGTGAAGTTTGGCTCTCTGGCCCTGAGATAGTGAAGTTTGGCTCTCTGGCCCTGAGATAGTGAAGTTTGGCTCTCTGGGATTGTTTGCCAGAAGATGCATTCCCAATCTCTGATTTCATCAATTTTCCCAAGGTCAGCATACTTCCCAAGGTCAGCATACTTCCCAAGGTCAGCATACTTCCCAAGGTCAGCATACTTCCCAAGGTCAGCATACTTCCCAAGGTCAGCATACTTCCCAAGGTCAGCATACTTCCTAAGGTTAGCATACTTCCCAAGGTCAGCATACTTCCCAAGGTCAGCATACTTCCCAAGGTCAGCATACTTCCCAAGGTCAGCATACTTCCCAAGGTCAGCATACTTCCCAAGGTCAGCATACTTCCCAAGGTCAGCATACTTCCTAAGGTTAGCATACTTCCCAAGGTCAGCATACTTCCCAAGGTCAGCATACTTCCCAAGGTCAGCATACTTCCCAAGGTCAGCATACTTCCCAAGGTCAGCATACTTCCCAAGGTCAGCATACTTCCCAAGGTCAGCATACTTCCCAAGGTCAGCATACTTCCCAAGGTCAGCATACTTCCCAAGGTCAGCATACTTCCCAAGGTCAGCATACTTCCCAAGGTCAGCATACTTCCCAAGGTCAGCATACTTCCCAAGGTCAGCATACTTCCCAAGGTCAGCATACTTCCCAAGGTCAGCATACTTCCCAAGGTCAGCATACTTCCCAAGGTCAGCATACTTCCCAAGGTCAGCATACTTCCCAAGGTCAGCATACTTCCCAACGTCAGCATACTTCCTAAGGTTAGCATACTTCCCAACGTCAGCATACTCAAATCAAAATTGGGTATCACATTGCACCTAGACGGGCTCTAGTCCAACGTACATTAATGCTTTAATTCATTACTTTCTTTCATAGGGACAGGAAGCCTGTGAATATATATATATATATATATATATATATATATATATATATATATATATATATATATATATATATATATATATATATATATATATAATATAAAAGTTTGTGAGGGTACCACCTCTGGTGCCAATGTGGGGACCCATAGCCTCGGAGAAGAAAATAAAAAGTATTCAGAGGAGACCTTGTGGTTTCTCACTGAACACTAATATTATCTTCTCCTACCACCCCCATTCCTTTGTATGTACACATATATATTTACTTTATTTGAACTTTGTTACAAAAAAGGAGTTACATATGGGTTACAAAGATGGTTATCATAGGTTGTCGCGTTCCTCCAGCTCCTCAGATGGCGGGCAGGAACCCTGGATGCAGTGCGCATTTTCCCTCTGTATCGCCACACTGAGGCGCTGGAAAAGAAAGCTTGCAGCTCTTGGGTCCCTTGTTGTTTCAATGAGCCTAGAACCCAGTTCCTTCAAAAAACTGGTAGCACTTTTACCCCAGGTGCCGAGTGTCTCAGAAGCAATGGGGACAAAATTGTAGTGGTGATCCAGTTCTCTATACTTACGGGATTTGGCTGCTTCCCTGTGGGTGGCAGCGCCACCTGGTTGTGCAACACTGAGGTTAATGTAGGTGTTAGCCAGGGTTGATACGCACGTGTAGTCCCATACCAACTGCTTGCCATTCTTCCAGGGGTTCACTGTGATACCATCCGGGCGACCAATAAGAGCATCAGAGTTACGGGGCGTTAGGTAACGGGGCTCTCTTTCAGCTGGGCATCCAGCTGTGGTGAGGCTCCTCTTGATGATGTCGTTAACTTCACTGTGCCTCGAGTGCCATCCCCCTGTGCTTTGGCAGAGTAGGCCATGGTGGCCGTACCTGTCAACCACCACCTCGCCGCAAATACACCTATACCTGGTGTGGATTGGGGCAGCAAGGCGGAGGGCCATATATATATATATATATATATATATATATATATATATATATATATATATATATATATATATATATATATATATATATATATATATATATATATATATATATATATATATATATGTCGTACCTAATAGCCAGAACTCACTTCTCAGCCTACTATTCAAGGCCCGATTTGCCTAATAAGCCAAGTTTTCATGAATTAATGTTTTTTCGTCTACCTAACCTACCTAACCTAACCTAACCTAGCTATTTTTGGCTACCTAACCTAACCTTACCTATAAATATAGGTTAGGTTAGGTTAGGTAGGGTTGGTTAGGTTCAGTCATATATCTACGTTAATTTTAACTCCAATAACAAAAAATTGACCTCATACATAGAGAAAAGGGTTGCTTTATCATTTCATAAGAAAAAAAATATAGTAAATATATTAATTCAGGAAAACTTGGCTTATTAGGCAAATCGGGCCTTGAATAGTAGGCTGAGAAGTGAGTTCTGGCTACTAGGTACGACATATATATATATATTTACTCTTGCCTTGAATAGACATCATCGCCTTCCTCAGGATTCAACCCCTCAATAGTTGCCTGACTCCCAGGTACCTATGAACTTATAGGTGAACAGACACATTAGGTGAAAGGTAACATGTCATTCCCAACAACCGAACGAGGAATCTTCGATTTTTAGTCTACAACGAAGCCCATTCGAGGCCAACTCCTATTTATACCCAAACAAGAACGATCCTGAGAATTAGTGTACGCATCTATGCGCAAGATTACGCATTAACGATTAAACTGTACACATTATACGCTATACGGGCGCTCCAGGTAACAGGTCAATGACTGTGCCCTGTGCCCTGAGCCCTGAGCCCTGTGCCCTGTGCCCGGTGCCCTGTGCCCTATGCCCTGTGCCCTGTGCCCTGAGCCCTGTGCCCTGAGCCCTGTGTCCCTGTGCCCCTGTGCCCGGTGCCCGGTGCCCTGTGCCCTGAGCCCTGTGCCCTGAGCCCTGAGCCCTGAGCCCAGTGACATGATTGGCAGCTGTGACCAACACCACCTTTCTCTCCCTCCATCAAGGTGTTCCTCTCGCTCGCCTACACATCTTGAGAGCCTCTTGCTCTCTCCGTCAACTATAAGATCTTCACCAACATGTTAAAGAATCTTCACTTTGATCTGTGGACTTCAAACATGGAATCTCTCCGATATTATCGGTTTCAATGCCGTTTTCCTCCCCCTTATACCTATTCACTAACTTCTTACACTGCCTTTTCCCCCTGTCTGATCCTTTTTTCACCTATGTGAAAGATTCTCTATTTTCTTTTTCTCTATTTTTTCTATTTCTCTTTTTTTTAAATTCTCATTTTTTTGCTTATTCACTCTTTCTCATGTCTTCACCCTCTTTTTTTATCTAATAACTTTCTACTATCCGTTATCTTTGTCCTATTTGCTATCTTCCTCTACAGCAGCGAAACAAAAAAGTAAAAAATTGGACTATTCGGCAAGCAAGCCTTGTGAGCTTGGCCAATTGTGAATACCCTGTGTAAGGAGCACGGCGATGTAGTGCTAAATCGCTTTCAACCCATCTTCAACTTAACTTGGCCCGTCATCAGTAGCGAAATGTATTTTGATTCTGAGGGTGACCTGCTTTAAGTTGGGGTGAAGGCGTTTTAGCAATATTTTCACTTTTCAAATGTGGTTTACATGACGTGATTAACGTGTGATCATTTTGTATATATATATATATATATATATATATATATATATATATATATATATATATATATATATATATATATATATATATACACGTTCCCGAAGGCTTCAGCCTAGGAATTATCACTGAGTAATATTCTAGTGAGTGGTATAGCCAGCATGAGGTTGCTGATGGTTGAGTGTCTTTGCTGAAACGATATATATATATATATATATATATATATATATATATATATATATATATATATATATATATATATATATATATATATATATATATATATATATAATATATCGTTTCAGCAAAATAGGGCAGACAAATTTTGATCGGTAAAGTTTGAAGAGAATGAACATTTCCTGAGCTGGTTGGAAGTATTCCCATAACCATCACCTTCGTCTGAACTATGATCTTCAGTCTTCTGAACCCTTAAAAACTTGTTATTAAATTGCGAAGTGTGCTAATGTCTTGTCTGTCTGTCTTTTTCAGGTGGAGATTGTGTCTGTGTGTGTCTGTGTGTGGGTGTGTGTGTGGGTGTGTGTCTGTGTGTGTCTGTGTGTGTCTGTGTGTGTGGGTGTGTGTCTGTGTGTGTCTGTGTGTGTGGGTGTGTCTGTGTGTGTCTGTGTGTGTGGGTGTGTCTGTGTGTGTCTGTGTGTGGGTGTGTGTCTGTGTGTGTCTGTGTGTGTGGGTGTGTCTGTGTGTGTGGGTGTGTCTGTGTGTGTGTGGGTGTGTCTGTGTGTGTCTGTGTGTGTGGGTGTGTGTCTGTGTGTGTGGGTGTGTCTGTGTGTGTCTTTGTGTGTGGGTGTGTCTGTGTGTGTCTGTGTGTGTGGGTGTGTCTGTGTGTGTCTGTGTGTGTGTGTGTGTCTGTGTGTGTCTGTGTGTGTGGGTGTGTGTCTGTGTGTGTCTGTGTGTGTCTGTGTGTGTGGGTGTGTGTCTGTGTGTGTCTGTGTGTGTGGGTGTGTCTGTGTGTGTCTGTGTGTGTGGGTGTGTCTGTGTGTGTCTGTGTGTGGGTGTGTGTCTGTGTGTGTCTGTGTGTGTCTGTGTGTGTGGGTGTGTCTGTGTGTGTGGGTGTGTCTGTGTGTGTGGGTGTGTCTGTGTGTGTCTGTGTGTGTGGGTGTGTGTCTGTGTGTGTGGGTGTGTCTGTGTGTGTCTGTGTGTGTGGGTGTGTCTGTGTGTGTCTGTGTGTGTGGGTGTGTCTGTGGGTGTCTGTGTGTGTGGGTGTGTCTGTGTGTGTCTGTGTGTGTGGGTGTGTCTGTGTGTGTCTGTGTGTGTGGGTGTGTCTGTGTGTGTCTGTGTGTGTGGGTGTGTGTCTGTGTGTGTGGGTGTGTGTCTGTGTGTGTCTGTGTGTGTGGGTGTGTGTCTGTGTGTGGGTGTGTCTGTGTGTGTCTGTGTGTGTCTGTGTGTGTCTGTGTGTGTGGGTGTGTGTCTGTGTGTGTGGGTGTGTGTCTGTGTGTGTCTGTGTGTGTGGGTGTGTGTCTGTGGGTGTCTGTGTGTGTGGGTGTGTCTGTGTGTGTCTGTGTGTGTGGGTGTGTCTGTGTGTGTCTGTGTGTGTCTGTGTGTGTGGGTGTGTGTCTGTGTGTGTGGGTGTGTCTGTGTGTGTCTGTGTGTGTCTGTGTGTGTGGGTGTGTGTCTGTGTGTGTGGGTGTGTGTCTGTGTGTGTCTGTGTGTGTGTCTGTGTGTGTGGGTGTGTGTCTGTGTGTGTCTGTGTGTGTGGGTGTGTGTCTGTGTGTGTCTGTGTGTGTGGGTGTGTGTCTGTGTGTGTGGGTGTGTGTCTGTGGGTGTCTGTGTGTGTGGGTGTGTGTCTGTGTGTGTGGGTGTGTGTGTCTTTTGACAGTGTTTGAAACACTTCAGAATTCCCAGATCCTTTATATAGTTCAAAAGAGCCAGAGGCCATCTCTCTCAGCGCTCGGGGGGTCGTTGTTCACCCTCTCTCTCGCTCTCTGTGACTTTGAAGTTGAAAATGTTTTCCAATTTCCACCTTTTGTGTTGTCATGTAGCTTAACACTCTTCCTCTAAATCCTTCCCTCTGCACCCAGTTCCACATACTCTCCCTCTACACCCATCAACACACCCTTTTGCCACTCTAAGTCACTCATACGTCCTTTCTCTAAATCCAGTATCACACTACCTCTCTCTACACCCTGTCACACATACCCTTTATCTACACCCAGCCCCACACATCCTTTTTCTACACCTAGCTGGTTTTACCCGTTTCTAGTGTCATGTGTTCACATCTGTTTCTGTTCATGCCTATACACCTGTTCTTTTCAGGTGAGGGAGGAGTTCTGTGGGAGTTCTTATCTATCAATCCTTACCTATGTCTACGTTCATACTCGTCTTTTGATCTTGCATTTCTCGTTTGCATATGTTCTATAATTTAGGGTGCTGTCCCCCCAATTCTCTTTATACATGACCTGGTTAATAAATACTTCTCGGTACTTTACTTCATCCCTCAAATATCTCTTATCTGTGTTAATTTTTCTCGACACATCTTTTACTGGCCAGTTTTTTTCATTCTAAAACCTACCTAGCCTATAGTAAGGTTTTATTTTCTTGACTGTCTCACTCGTCTTTGCTGTGGGAGTGACTGAGCCAGTGCTGTGGGAGTGACTGAGCCAGTGCTGTGGGAGTGACTGAGCCGGTGCTGTGAAAGTAAGATCTCACGCCGTGTCTCACAACGTCACGTGACACTTCCTGCGTATTGTCACCTGCTGGTGTTCCCAGTGGGAGTCCGGGTTCTCGCATCTCTGTGACAGTTCCAAATTAAGGCATTAATATTCCATTGTTTGAAATGTTCGCGACGACTATGGTGTTTTGAATTAATGCAGCCGGAATAATTATGTGTAGGGGATATCTGTCTGTCTCTCTCTCTCTCTCTCACACACACACACTCTTGATTAATTTATAGGCATTTATGTGCCATACCCTTCATATTGTCAACTAACTTGATCTTGCGTATATTTACATATTGAGCGAACACGTTCCCGAAGGCTTCAGCCTAGGAATTATCACTGAGTAATATTCTAGTGAATGGAATAGCCAGCATGAGGTTGCTGATGGTTGAGTGTCTTGTGCTGTGGTTGCCAACTTCTGGTTGTCCCTTAAGTTGGGCCAGGTGCGGAAACTAGAGGACTCTATTGTCTCGTGTATGGGCTCTCTAACCTTATGAGGTGACGGTGAACGATTAAGTCGTGATAGTGAACCACTATGTTAACGGTGAGTGGTGAACTGTGAATATATGAACACAGTGGATATCGATTAACAGTAGAGATTACAGATTTTGGCATAAATGTTGTGATTTAATCAAGAGCAACAGTAATTTACTATGAACAATACAGTGACAGTGAGGAACAGTGACAAACAAGTTGCAGTACACAGTACTATTTTCCAGTGCAGTGAATAATGGTAATTTATGCAGTGAAGAGAACAACATTACTTTCTAAGCAGTGATTTTCGAAGTACAGGGCAGATTATCGAAACAGTGAACAAATTCACAAGGGCCGTGACGAGGATTCGATGCTCCCGGACGCAGGTTCGAATCCTCGTCACGGCCCTTGTGGATTTGTTCATTTGATGCATCACGTTAGTGTGATCTCTGTGTGTAGTGAATAACAGCGATTTATAAAGTACAGCGCACATTACAATTGCCGAAACAGTGGTGATTTAACGTATCAAAACTGATGGATTAATTAATGATTTGTTACTCTGTTCGTCTTAAGAGTCAAATAAAGCAGGGAGTGTTGTCACGACGTGAACAAATGAAAACGTCTGCGAGATTAAGTCTACGGGCTGATCCAGCCATGTTTGAGTACCTCGCTATAAACGCTGGTGTGTACTCACCTATTTGTGCTTGCGGGGGTTGAGCTCTGGCTCTTTGGTCCCGCCTCTCAACTGTCAATCAACTGGTGTGTATGTGTGTGTGTGAGAGAGAGAGAGACAGAGTTGCCTTGATGGCCAGAAGGGAATCACCGGCCAAGTTAATTATGAAGAGAAAGCACTGTTGCGATATAACTATATAACATATCGAAGGAATATGAATAGTAGTAACTATCCTATAGAGAGGATATGAGCCTAGATATGAGGAGGGAGGAAAGGAAAGGTCTCTTAACTATCTGCACCGCTGGGAATCAAATGCTGTCCAGTCAAAGTGGTTAGGTCTATATAAGAGAAATCGTATTGGATTTTGTTATTGATGGGTTCAAACTGCGCTTTCATTTCCATAGTGGATATGTTTTCTTTTTCACAAGGGAGTGGAATTGTAATGTAGAGTCCATTCCATCCACAGGTATTTCCAATGTGATATAGAGGAAAAGGTTTACCCCCCCCCCCCCAACGTAGAGCTCTATAGCTCTGGATAAGTTCACGTAGGGAGCGTATTTTGGTAAATGTTGATAAGAGGTCTTTGGGTGAAGTGTAAGCGTCTGGAGTCAAGATTTATCTTTCAGATGTGTGACTGACTCAGTGGTTTTCGCAGCCCAGATCCACCTGTTTAGATAATACATAAGATAATGAAGTACTGCATCATACATATAGTACATATGCATCAATCATTCATATGTATATGTATATATATATATATATATATATATATATATATATATATATATATATATATATATATATATATATATATATATATGTATATATATATATATATATATATATATGTATATGTATATATATATATATATATATATATATATATATATATATATATATATATATATATATATATATATATATATATGGTGTACATATGTAATGGACACTTTGAAAGTAGAACTTGGTACTGTTGAATTTGGATTAACAGGAAAAGGATTTGGATTTTTTTATTCTAAGAAAATTAACCTGAACTAACCTATTCATCCTAGGCCAAATATGCGCCATCTGAGGTCTAATATAGTACATATATGTACTATACTAGGCCTAAGAATATTTAAATTTAGCTCTTAGCTTTATTTTTCCTGGACTCTATAAAGTGAATAGTACCAAATGCTACCATATAATTATTTACTATTCTACACCAGAAGATGGAGAAACGGCGACGTTTCGGTCCGTCATGAACCGAAACGTCGTCAAATCCGTCATCCGTGAAGTCGAAAGTGGTCCTTCACTGCTCAACTGACATTGAGCAGTGAGGGAGCACATTCGACTTGACCGATGACGGAAACGACGATGTTTCGGTCCATGACGGACCGAAAAGCATCCGATGATGTAACAACTTTATTACAAGTTGTAACAAGCGGAAAATAAAGATCGAGTGCTCATACGTTTTGGGATATTTTATCTCTGTCACCAGGTTTGTTGAAGAGGAACTCGAACCCTGGCACTCATGTTGACCTCGTGAAATTACGTGACCCACTGAACCACCCAGCAAGACCCACTCAAACAAGCAACCACACAATCACGAACTACTTAATGACTGTCTCTCATGAGTTCACAAAGAGATCCCAGTACTCTAACTTGGCTAATTGAGACATTAGTTTTTTCTCTCAGCTGTTCACCAAGTTCTTGAACACTTCCTGACCTCCCCATCTGTTCTGTGGCTTCTTCGCTCTCACCAGAATATTAAGTACAACTTTCACTACAGCTTCTTACATTTCCTCGCTGAAAGTAAACTTTTAAACTTAATAGAAAAGTCTTTCAATTAAAAGTGCCTTCTTCCATCTTTATATAAATTTACACACAAATTAGGCAAGAGAGGAATTGTTAAGATGCTCGTTTGCATAATGAAGAATCCTTATCGATCTTTATTAACTACCGGAAGGTCCCAGGAGGAAGGCCTGTCGTGAAGCGAAGCAAAACTTCCTTATAAATAAACCAGACCAGAAAATTGACGACAAACTTATGTTCCTGCTGTAGATAGTAGATTACCGGCACGCCAGGTGGTAGAATGGGTAGATGGGCCAGGTGGTAGATGATAGGATGCCGGAGATAAACTGGTGTTTATCAGCATGAAATAAAGATTTGACACAGCAACCACTTAATTGGTGTGATTTAGTAACCACTTAACAGGCAATTAATTCATAGAACATTGAACGTGACAGAGAGAGCTCAGACTGGTAAACAGTCATATATATATATATATATATATATATATATATATATATATATATATATATATATATATATATATATATATATATATATATATATATATATATATATATATATATATATATATGCGAACAAGCCTGAATGGTCCCCAGGACATATGCAACTATATATATATATATATATATATATATATATATATATATATATATATATATATATATATATATATATATATTTATATATATATATATATATATATTCGGGATGGTTTCATCCTGTCAGAGGGATTGGATTGTTTAAATTTGTATTGCTTGTACCTTATGTACAACAATGCCTTTACATGTATGTCTGTATGTATGTATGTATGTTTGTATGTATGTATGTATGTATGTATGACTTCATATTGCCCCGTTAGGGATTGTTTTCATACCCCTCATTGTTTGTTGAGTCTGTACAAATGAATATGGCTCACTAGTCTGTCAGTAACTGTTGACTGGTGATTTATGTAGAGGGGGAACTGTGATGTTACTGTTACTGTGATAGACTGTGGTTTAACTGTGATAGATTGTAGCGTAAGTTTAGTGTAGTTACAGCAACTCTCATCCCTCGGGCTTCATCACCGAAGGACCAAATTACAATGTTAACACTCTTGAGTTTCAAGATTGATAAACTACAACCTTAGTTAAAATGAACTACAATCGTATTGTAGTTAACGATGCCTTATTGCAGTGTAGTTTAACAAGCTTTATTGCATTGTTCATATTCCCTTCTCTGTTGTTCTGTTTGATGGCTGACTGAATAAAATATTCATGGGAGTTTTTGGGTACTTTTATCACGCTCATGATATGGTTTAAAAATCCTGTACGGGATGCAAATTTTTTTGTCATGAAGCGATATTGGTTTATTATTGCTAGTGCTGTGGACTATATTGTTCCGTTCAAAGCTTTTTGCTGTCTGGTACGTCTCGGGGTTACGTAGGAGTCCGGGGGGGGGGGTGTAGGTTGGTAACATTTGGTGGGTTTAGCAGCTCTGGGGATGGTTGGTAGGACTGGGGAATGGTTGGTAGGACTGGTGGTTTGGTTGGTAGCACTGGGGAATGGTTGGTAGCACTGGGGAATGGTTGGTAGCACTGGGGAATGGTTGGTAGCACTGGTGTTTTGGTTGGTAGTACTGGGGAATGGTTGGTAGCACTGGGGGAATGGTTGGTGGCATTGGGGAATGGTTGGTGGCACTGGGGAATGGTTGGTGGCACTGGGGAATGGTTGGTGGCACTGGGGAATGTTTGGTAGCACTGGGGAATGGTTGGTAGCACTGGGGAATGGTTGGTGGCACTGGGGAATGGTTGGTGGCACTGAAGAATGGTTGGTAGCACTGGGGTTTGGTTGGTAGCACTGAAGAATGGTTGGTAGCACTGGGGTTTGGTTGGTAGCACTGGTGAATTGTTGGTAGTACTGGGCAATGGTTGGTAGCACTGTTGAATGGTTGGTAGCACTGGGGAATGGTTGGTAGTACTGAGGAATGGTTGGTAGCACTGGGGAATGGTTGGTAGCACTGGGGAATGGTTGGTAGCACTGGAGAACATAAACAAATGGATCACATCTATTTAGCTTCAAGCTCAGATGAGGTGAGTTGATGAGTCAGGGACAGGGATGAGTCTAACACCACCCAGGCCAGATTACCCAGGATGATGAGTCGGAGATGCCCCGTGAGTCTCTAAGACCCTCGGGGCCTTGGGACTCACACACGCTACACTCACACTTTTCATTCATTTATATTTTTTTGATGATGGGTGTAAGCTCTTACTTGCATGTTTCTGGGCCATTACGGAAGCCTGGTGGTGCTTGTGGGTGATGTATTCGCTCTTTTGCTGTCCTCTGCTGTCCTCTGCTGTCCTCTCCTGTCCTCTCCTGTCCTCTCCTACCCTGTCTTCTGCTCTTATATTATCTCCTCTATTCTTCTACCCTCTACACTGCTGTATTCTCCTTTAATGCTCTCTCTCTCTCTCTCTCTCTCTCTCTCTCTCTCTCTCTCTCTCTCTCTCTCTCTCTCTCTCTCTCTCTCTCTCTCTCTCTCTCTCTCTCTCTCTCTCTCTCTCTCTCTCTCTTTCTCTCTCTCTCTCTTGTCCTTTAGTCTACTGTCCTCTCCTCTCTTGTCTTACTTTTTTCTCTATTATATTTTCCTCTATTCTACTATCCTGTTCTTTCCAGTCTCCTGTCCTGTCCTCTCTCTCTCCCAAGAACAGGGCCCTTCCCTGTTCTTGGGAGCTTTTTTGTGGTTGGTTGTAGAACACATCTGACTACCACTGAGGGAGATATATGTGTCAGACTGGGTGGAGTCACATATGTAGTCTTCAGGCAACAACAACTGCCTGTAGAGCACCTGGGAGATTCACAACCTTTGACCATTGTAATCACCAACTGGTAGTCAAGAGGTGTTCTTCTCTCAGTCTTGCTGGTGGGTAAGTCTAACATTGGGGTGCTGTGATGAAGGATTTGCCATCATACTGGAAAATTGCCAGACTTCCCACACTTATCTGGGTTATATGTGTGTGTGTGTGTGTATGTGTGTGTGTGTGTGTGTGTGTGTGTGTGTGTGTGTGTGTGTGTGTGTGTGTGTGTGTGTGTGTGTGTGTGTGTGTGTGTGTGTGTGTGTGTGCGGGTGTGTGTGTGTGTGTGTGTGTGTGTGTGTGTGTGTGTGTGCGGGTGTGTGTGTGTGTGTGTGTGTGTACTCACCTATTTTTGCCTGCAGGATCGGGCATTGACTTTTGGATCCCGCCTTTCTAGCCATCGGTTGTTTACAGCAATAACTCCGGTCCTATTTCCCTGTCATATCTAGTTTTAAAATTATAAATAGAGTTTGCTTCCACAACCTGTTTCCCAAGTGCATTCCATTATTCCACTACTCTCACGCTAAAAGAAAACTTCCTAACATCTCTGTGACTCATCTGAGTTTCCAGCTTCCACCCATGTCCCCTCGTTCTGTTACTATTACGCTTGAACATTTCGTCTATTTCCACTTTGTCAATTCCCCTGAGTATTTTATACGTTCCTATCATATCCCTGCTCTCCCTACTTTTTTCTAGTGTCGTAAAGTTCAGTTCCTTCAGGCGCTATTCATATCCCATCCCTTGTAACTGTGGGACGAGCCTTGTCGCAAACTTCTGAACCTTTTCCAGTTTCCTTATGTGTTTCTTCAGGTGGGGACTCCATGATGGCGCGGCATGTGTGTACTCACCTAATTGTGCTTGCAGGGGTTGAGCTCTGGCTCTTTGGTCCCGCCTCTCAACCGGCAATCAACTGGTGTACAGATTCGTGAGCCTACTGGGCTCTATCATATCTACACTTGAAACTGTGTATGGAGTCAGCCTCCACCACATCACTTCCTAATGCATTCCATCTGTTAACTACAATGACACTGAAAAAGTTTCTTCTAACGTGTGACTCATGTGTGTGTGTGTGTGTGTGTGTGTGTGTGTGTGTGTGTGTGTGTGTGTGTGTGTGTGTGTGTGTGTGTGTGTGTGTGTGTGTGTGTATGTGTGTGTGTGTGTGTGTGTGTGTGTGTGTGTGTGTGTGTGTGTGTGTGTGTGTGTGTGTGTGTGTGTGTGTGTGTGTATGTATGCGCGTGTGTGTGCGTGCGTGCGTGTGCGCGCGCTTAATTAACATGTAATGAGAAGGCTTCTGAGACGGTGTAAAGATATATACAAGAGCCCCTTGGCATCTCCGTGGTTCAATAGCCTTCATGATACGACGCGACACATGTGAGAGGACCGAGGGAGGGGGTGTGGCACTCAAAAGGAAAGTGGCCCTCGGGCGAGAGTGCCATAATGAACGTAAACAGAGCAATTCAAGAGTTGCCAGCAGCGGTGGTATATCACTCCATCTCTCTAGCTACTCAAAATATTATTTTGTGTATGCCTCTATGAACCTTGAGTCCACGCCTAGGTGGCCCTGACTCTTGGAGTCCATGTTTGGGGCCCTCCCTGACGCCTGGGGTCCACGCCTGGGGGCCCTGACTCTTGGAGTCCATGTTTGGGGCCCTCCCTGACCCCTGGGGTCCACGCCTAGGGGGCCCTGACTCTTGGAGTCCATGTTTGGGGCCCTCCCTGACCCCTGGGGTCCACGCCTGGGGGCCCTGACTCTTGGAGTCCATGTTTGGGGCCCTCCCTGACCCCTGGGGTCCACGCCTGGGGGCCCTGACTCTTGGAGTCCATGTTTGGGGCCCTCCCTGACCCCTGGGGTCCACGCCTAGGGGGCCCTGACTCTTGGAGTCCATGTTTGGGGCCCTCCCTGACCCCCTGGGGTCCACGCCTGAGGGCCCTGAATCCTGGGGTTCCAAGCCTGAAGGCCCTGAACCCTGGGGTTATAAGCCTGGGACCCATGACATGAACTGCAGAGTGATAGGACACCCTTGCACATCTCTCTACACCCTTACACATCTCTCTACACCCTTACACATCTCTCTACACCCTTACACATCTCTCAACATCAGCACACATCAGCCATAATCTTCACTCCTGTGATTTCTTCATGTAACTTAATCTGTGTCCTTTGTTAAACCTCTGAAAATACTGAGCGTGGGAGAGAACAGCTGTGAGACGAAGGGAGAGAAGCGGAGGAGGAGAGATTGTACAGCACGTCAATCTAGTTACTATTTTCTGTGCCAACAACAACAGTCACTTTGCATCAAGCTCTGCATCTGTGCAAAGTCTACTTTCAGCCTGACAACACTTAACAATGTTTACGGTGTTCAACGTGTGTGTGTGAGAGTCAGTCATTCTGTTGCAGGCATCACCTCACTGCTCTCTAGTGTCTTGTAATAATTCTGGCTTTCTGTTGGTACGACCTAGACAATGTTGATACATTGCTTACATTGTAATGCATTGTAAGCTTATTGAAGAAGTATATATATATATAGAGAGAGAGAGAGAGAGAGAGAGAGAGAGAGAGAGAGAGAGAGAGAGAGAGAGAGAGAGAGAGAGAGAGAGAGAGAGAGAGAGAGAGAGAGAGAGAGAGACAGAGAGACAGAGAGAGACAGAGAGAGAGAGAGAGAGACAGAGAGAGAGAGAGAGAGAGAGAGAGAGAGAGAGAGAGAGAGAGAGAGAGAGAGAGAGAGAGAGAGAGAGAGAGAGAGAGAGAGAGAGAGAGAGAGAGAGGTAGAATAGCTTATTGACAGAGCTCGAGTGCATGGGGGGGGAATTGTGTAAAATCCTGGTTTGTGTCTCGGAGAGGCTGCAGGATCCGTGGTAGGTCAAGTTGAACTCCCGGTTGCAATTCTTTTCATGTCGTAGCTGAGTCGATTAAGGCAGCGTCTGGGATCCTCTCACACGTAGATTCGAACCATCATCACGGACCCTTGTGGATTTGTTCATTTGATGCATGACGCTATTGTGATTTCTGTGTGTAAAGGAGCCATGCTTCGTATTGGCCCAGAGTTCCTCTGCAGCCACCTGTATCGTTATGTTCTCGTGTTCTTAAAAAGTTATTTCCCAAGTTTTTTGTTAACTGATGCATCATGAAGAACCTCAATTTCATAATATTAAGCTGCATAACTTTCCTCCAAAAAGAAACGTGTTGTTGTTTTCGTTCAATTTTGCCCTGAAAATGGTCGGAATTTTTCATACGAAAAATCTTCAGAGGTTTTGTTGTTAAGGAGAGTTAAGGCGGAGGTCTCAGGCATCTTTCTCACCTATATTATTGACTGTGAAGATTTATTTGGAGGTAGGATTACTGGAGGAGTATTGGGAGGTAGGATTACTGGAGGAGTATTGGGAGGTAGGATTACTGGAGGAGTATTAGGAGGTAGGATTACTGGAGGAGTATTGTGAGGTAGGATTACTGGAGGAGTATTGGGAGGTAGGCTTACTGGAGAAGTATTGGGAGGTAGGATTACTGGAGGAGTATTGGGAGGTAGGATTACTGGAGGAGTATTGGGAGGTAGGATTACTGGAGGAGTATTGGGAGGTAGGATTACTGGAGGAGTATTGGGAGGTAGGATTACTGGAGGAGTATTGGGAGGTAGGATTACTGGAGGAGTATTGTGAGGTAGGATTACTGGAGGAGTATTGGGAGGTAGGCTTACTGGAGAAGTATTGGGAGGTAGGATTACTGGAGGAGTATTGGGAGGTAGGATTACTGGAGAAGGATTGGGTAGTAGGATTACTTTACAAGGATTGAGAGGTAGGATTAATGGAGAAGGATTGAGAGGTAGGATTACTGGAGAAGGATTGGGAGGTAGGATTGGGAGGTAGGATTGGGAGGTAGGATTGGGAGGTAGGATTGGGAGGTAGGATTACTGGAGAAGGATTGGGTAGTAGGATTACTTTAGAAGGATTGAGAGATAGGATTAATGGACAAGGATTGGGTGGTAGGATTACTTTACAAAGAGTGAGCGGTAGGATTACTGGAGAAGGATTGGGAGGTAGGATTACTGGAGAAGGATTGGGTAGTAGGATTAATGCAGAAGGATTGGGAGGTAGGATTACTGGAGAAGGATTGGTAGTAGGATTAATGGAGAAGGATTGGGAGGTAGGATAACTGGAGGAGTGTATTGAGAGGTAGGATTAATGGAGAAGGATTGGGTGGTAGGATTACTGGAGAAGGATTGGGAGGTAGGCTTGGAGTGTGACGGGTACAGAGACATGTACACCCCCAGACATGTACACTCTCAGACATGTACACCCCCAGACATGTACACCCCCAGACATGTACACCCCCAGACATGTACACCCCCAGACATGTACACCCCCAGACATGTACACTCTTAGACATGTGCACCCCCAGACATGTACACCCCGAGACATGTACACCCCCAGACATGTACACCCCCAGACATTTACACCCCCAGACATGTACACTCCCAGACATGTACACTCCCAGACATGTACACCCCCAGACATGTACACTCCCAGAAATGTACACCCCCAGACATGTACACTCTCAGACATGTACACCCCCAGACATGTACACCCCCAGACATGTACACTCCCAGACATGTATACTCTCAGACATGTACAGCCTCAGACATGTACACTCTCAGACATGTACACTCCCAGACATGTACACTCTCAGACATGTACACCCCCAGACATGTACACTCCCAGACATGTACACTCTCAGACATGTACACTCCCAGACATGTACACTCTCAGACATGTACACTCCCAGACATGTACACTCCCAGACATGTACACTCTCAGACATGTACACTCCCAGACATGTACACTCTCAGGCATGTACACTCCCAGACATGTACACTCCCAGACATGTACACTCCCAGACATGTACACTCCCAGACATGTACACTCTCAGACATGTACACTCCCAGACATGTACACTCCCAGACATGTACACTCCCAGACATGTACACTCTCAGACATGTACACCCCCAGACATGTACACTCTCAGACATGTACACTCTCAGACATGTACACTCCCAGACATGTACACTCTCAGACATGTACACTCCCAGACATGTACACTCCCAGACATGTACACTCCCAGACATGTACACTCTCAGACATGTACACCCCCAGACATGTACACTCTCAGACATGTACACTCTCAGACATGTACACTCCCAGACATGTACACTCCCAGACATGTACACTGTGACGATAATCTCTTTCAAGAGAGATTAAGCCTGCTCTTCCCTTCAAAGTACGTAACAACAACAGATAATATAGAAGATATATCCAGCAAGTATCTCCAAAACGTTTTGCCCAGAGAGCAAAACGTATCCAGCACACCGGCACACCTGCTCGCCACCGCCACCGTAAACCGGCAAACTGCTTGTCCATTGCCTGCCTGTCGCTGATTGGCTGGTGTCCCGTCGCACCTGCCCTCCACCCTCCGCCACAAGTTGATGTCTGGGCTGCAGTGGCCCAGAGTTCGCAGAATATCCCAGTGCTCCTTGCAGTTGACATCTCTCATTGGTAGACTAAGCCTTGGCTTTCGTGTACTAAGGGAGATGGCAGCTCGAAGCCAATATTCCGGCATCATTATTATATATTTTGCTATTACTCACTTGTCTTAACGTAACTTTTCATTTGTCAGTGATTATTCTTATTATTTTGTTTGTTGACTTGCCTTGTATATTTTATGCTTAATTTTATTCATGTCTTGCTTTTCTAACGTAATTAAAATTTAATTGTTAAATTTACTTGTGTTTTGTGTGTCTTTCCATTACATTACCACAGACGAAAGTTCCAGCTTTTCTCTTTTTTTTTTCTTTAATGTGACGAGGCCCTGCCCCTAGCTTTTGAAACAGCCGAACACCAACGCTTTACCGTCACAACACCCTCAGACATGTACACCCTCAGACATGTACACTGTCACACAGCAGTGAGGTGAAGGCGTGTCTGCTACCACAGGTGTTAACTTAAAGCGTGGAACCCGGACCCGGCCCGCAGCACGTCCGCGAGTCGTGCCCGTGTTCCACATACAGGCAGCCTCCCCCAGCCTATATTACACCTCGCTGCTGTCAGTCAGTCTGTGGGTAGACCCGTCGCTTCGTGGTGGAACACTTGGCTACACACACCCGACTTGTTCCTGTGGAGGTGTTGTTCACAGGAAGTTGTTCATGGTGTCTAGGACAGAACACTTCTTCCTTCCTCTCCCTCACAACACTTTCTTCCCTCCCTCACAACACTTCCTCCCTCCCTCATAACACGTCCTCCCTCCCTCACAACACGTCCTCCCTCCCTCACAACACGTCCTCCCTCCCTCACAACACGTCCTCCATCCCTCACAACACGTCCTCCCTCCCTCACAACACTTCCTCCCTCCCTCACAACACGTCCTCCATCCCTCACAACACGTCCTCCCTCCCTCACAACACTTCCCCACTCCCTCACAACACGTCCTCCCTCCCTCACAACACGTCCTCCATCCCTCACAACACGTCCTCCCTCCCTCACAACACGTCCTCCATCCCTCACAACACGTCCTCCCTCCCTCACAACACGTCCTCCCTCCCTCACAACACGTCCTCCCTCACAACACTTAACGCCAAAACAATGCCCCCTTTCTCCGCTAATTATGTTAGAAAGCTGCAAAGAAAGTGCCAGAACTTACACTTGCTGTCTTCAGCAGGTACTGACCCTCCCCCAGGACGGGTCTTTCAGTACCCACGTACGATCAAAGTGCTACCAGAATGTACACGAAGCCAGAAGCCAGACATTCGGACTACCTTTTCCTCCCTTCACTGACTCTGGCGAGGGCTTAAAGTCCGACCAGCAAAGCCCAGAACACAAGAGGTTAATGAACACTTAACAACAGTTAACAAAATATTGGTAATAAATCAAGAGTCAGATGCGAGAATTATGAAATATGACTCCCATGGTGACCAGGTGAAATTGTTTTGTACCAGAGCACGCCAGGAAACTGGGGACCAGAGTATTTTACTACTGTGTACTGTGTACTGTGAGTAAGTATCCTTCAGAGTACTTCACTACTCACTTATCACTCCTGTGTTTGCAGAGTAACACTTGGCTTACGTTATCAAGTAAGTGACATTACACTTGGAAACACTTAATCGTTGGTAAAGGGGATTTTCTTTTATATTTCTATTTTTTGTATATTTCGTGGGTCCAGAAATACTTTTTTTTCAGTAATTTCTTGTTTGTTTACAAGTCTCCTTCAAGCAATATTGTTTAGGGAGTCAAGAAGTTGCTGGGTTAGGGATCCTGTGTCATTGAACGCTCATGGCGTTCTGTTTGTGCAAAGGCTGTCAGTTGGCGTTCAATCACCGAGGACAACGTTCACATGAAAATCGAATTGACGTTCATCTCCTGAGGTGAATGTTCACCCCCCCAATGCTTCTTAAGACGAAGAACACCACAGGAGATCACGCGGCTGTCCACAGTGCCGTGAACACCTTCCCTCGGGCTGAACGAGTATCAAGTCGCTTTGATGTGAAACTTTTCCTCAGCGACTGAACACCGGCTTCCAGGTCCAATCTGGTAGTCCTGAGGAATATTGCCAATCGTGCTGTGAACCATGATTCACTTCTCGGAAAATTGGAGGCAGGGCAAAGGTAAATTGAAATTAATTTTCCGTGACTTTATTCAGTCATTCGAAATTGACTTGGAATGTTTAGAAAATTGTCATCGTTCTCATAGGGTGGAAATATGTGACGGAAAAGTGTGGCATATTTTCTGAATTTTCGTACAGATGAGAAATTTATTAATAAAGTTTTTCATCTCAATGAAACTTCAATAAGCTCTCTTCTGGACCCTATATGGAGGTACTGTGAGGGTCTGTACAATATATAGAGGTACAGTGAGGGATCTGGACACCATATGGAGGTACTGTGAGGGGTCTGGACACTATATGGAGGTACTGTGAGGGGTCTGGACACTATATGGAGGTACTGTGAGGGGTCTGGACACTATATGGAGGTACTGTGAGGGTCTGGACACTATATGGAGGTATTGTGAGGGGTCTGGACACTATATGGAGGTACTGTGAGGGTCTGGACACTATATGGAGGTATTGTGAGGGGTCTGGACACTATATGGAGGTACAGTGAGGGTCTGGACACTATATGGAGGTACAGTGAGGGTCTGGATATTATGTGGAGGTACTGTGAGAGGTCTGGACACTATATGGAGGTACTGTGAGGGGTCTGGACACTATATGGAGGTACTGTGAGGGGTCTGGACACTATATGGAGGTACTGTGAGGATCTGGACACTATATTGAGGTACAGTGAGGATCTGGACCCTATATGGAGGTACTGTGAGGGGTCTGGACACTATATGGAGGTACAGTGAGGGTCTGGACACTATATGGAGGTACAGTGAGGGTCTGGATATTATGTGGAGGTACTGTGAGAGGTCTGGACACTATATGGAGGTATTGTGAGGATCTGGACCCTATATGGAGGTACTGTGAGGGGTCTGGACACTATATGGAGGTACTGTGAGGGGTCTG